>NC_134462.1:37927139-38227139 GCF_047948215.1 Lycorma delicatula
CGATTTTTTAAACAATTTTTAATATTTTTCTTATGTATCTTTATTTTTCCACTATAAAAGAATAAATAACCAATTCCAGGAAAATTTGACAACACTATTGTAATAACTAGTTAAAAAAACCACTAGTAACTAGTAAAAAAAGACTGTTGTAAGTCCTCGATTAAATAATCTTTCTGGAACGAGAATTTTTAGTATAAAAGAAAATTATTATAACTAAATTAAAAATAAAACACAGGAAAGTATCATTAATGCAATATAAAGGCTGAGTATAATGAACTGCGGAAATGAATTTATTTATAAAAAATGAGTTATAGTTTTAAAATTAATCCATGAATAATTACCATTATAATATCTGAGAATAATTTAAATAAAATGTTGTAATAGAATATACATATATATCAACAGTATTAATTATTTAAACAATGTAATGACTGTTGTTCATGCATGAAATATTACTATTCATCGAAGAGTACTAAAAATTGTATTTTTAATAACTATTATTTTGCTATTAATTAAACTAAATAATATTCTTATATAAATGCATTATTACTCTAAACCACTTTCTTTTAAAGTTCTCCAAGGTCATTAAGTCTAGTCTTAATATAACCGAAGTATAATTGCATTTTATACCTTATTTATTTTATGAAAATCAGGAAGTATAGCATTTGTACTATACTATTACCTTTTATAATCTTCTTCTTCTTCTTCATCATCATCATCATAATCATTATATCAACACATATATTAATACTAGCAAGGTGAAAACAACGTTAAAAACAATAAATAACCGGGTGGTCTTGAATGTTTTACCGCAATTTTTATTATATAATTTTCTGTCTGTGGTAAATTTTATCCCAGCCTCACTTTCTCACACTTGGTAATTTTGTTACTCAATCTTTATAGAAAAAAATCTACATTATTAATTAGTAATATAACTTTCCTTATGCAATTATCCGACCCTCTTTAAACCGTACACTGTAACATAATTAAAACGAACATCTTAAAAAAAAAATAGTTAATGTACTTCGGAGTTAATAATTTATTTTTTTATAATTAGTATTTTTATAAACTAGTACGTCATCTGTCATCTTTGATTTCTGTTCTATTTTAATATTTTGTCCTCTTAAACTTATTTATTATATTATCTCTTTTATAGTAATCTAATGTTTGCTCTCTTCTACTGTTTTTATTCTTCCAGTTAGATACTGGACCACAATACCCGACTCTTATTCTAGATATCTGAATATATTATCCCTAAAATTAGTTTTTTATTTTTTCCAGATTTTTATATAAACACCGTTCTTCAGTAATTCTGGCCTTAATATCTATCTTTTTAAAATTTATTAATTTTTAGAATTCACTCTTCTGTAAGAAGAAATATTTCAAGACTCTCTATATTCTAATATCATAAAGGATTAAACTCCATACAATATTACTTCTATTGGTTATTATTTGATGAAGTGTATTTTGAATATGAGTGAATGGGTATTTTTTTGATAAGAAGGTTGAGTACTTGAATAAATACTTTAAACTAGGAAATAAGTAAGACTTGAAAAGAAGTTTATCTTGAAATTTTCATTAAAATTAGTTGTGGTCTTTATAGAGATCCTTGGATTACTATACACAAATAACAAGATTATGAAGCAATTTTTATATCTGTTTATGGAAAATAATGACATTATGGAAAAATTGTTTGTAATTCATAAACTTAAGTTATGAAAAAATTTATTTGCCGATGAAAGGTATATTCTAATAAACATCATTTTTAATTTAATTCTTAGAGTGATATTTTTCCCAACTTAGTGAAAATTAAATTAATTTATGATGTCAATTATGTGTAATAAGGATACTTCTGATTCCAGTTCATACAGACCAATTAGTCTGCTTCCTACAATGTTCAAACTGTTTAAGTAGTTGAACTTAAAATATTTTTAGCTAAAGGAAGTATTACCTCTAAAACAGTAATTTGAATTTGGGGAACAAAGTTCTACTACAGAATAGAAGAACAAGGTTTTTGATAGACTTAAAAATGTTTCAGAAATTTAAAATAACACTGTTCAGCTTTCAGTATGAGTATAAGTTAAACCTTTGATAAGTTCTGACAATCAATTTTTTGAAAACTAAAAAGAAATTAGAATGACAATATTATAACATTTTTAATGCCTTTCTTTCAAACAGATTTTCCCAAATTAACTTATACGACTTTGTTTATTGGAAAGACATAGGATAAACTGTGGAGTTCCTCAGGGTAGCATCTGAAGTCCACTTCTATTAGTAGTATTAATTATGTTGCCATATCCACAAATAAAACAGATGCTACAACCAGGTATTGTTGATATAACAAATTTCCGTATAAATTGAAGAAAAATTGCAAAAAAACAACATGGAAAAGATTTTGTGCAGTTCGAATAAATTAAAACAGGTTAAGTTTACCATGAAGAGAGAAACATGTTAAAAATTAATATGATACCAGAAATCGGAGGAGATTAAATAATTTGAGATTTATTTGGATAATAAAATAATTGGACGAAGCACAAATAAAATAAGCGTAAAAATTAAGAAATAAACTGAGACAACTTTTTCGTTTCTGGGTAGGCTTTCCAGCTGCCTTAAAAAAAATGTTTCTATTTAGGTTATTTATAAAATCTGTTTGGTTGTATGGAATTCAATTATGGGTGGTTGGAATCCAACATAATTGAAATTTCAATTAAAAAATTATCTTTCTAAAGCTGTATTATAACCTTAAATTAAGGCGCCCTAACCTGTATCATAATGAGGGTAATTATGAAACAGATTTTCATTACGATGTGTTCAACCAATCAAAATCCTACTTTACTCAACTACTGACAAATCAGGTCCGGGTATTGTTTAATATATCAGTTGCTTTTTTATTTTGATTTCAATCCGATTTAGTAATATGCAAGCAGAAGTTAATTTGAATGTACACAAATAGATAACTACTAAATTTTTATATTTTGCTGTTTATCCTATGCTTACGACTGTTTTATATTGCTGTTTTATATTATGCTGTTAATTAATTATGTTAGATTTTGGAAAGAAATGTTTTTAACACCGATCGATATTAAAGAAAAGGCAGAACTTATAATTAAAATAACCTATTGCTACATAAATATTTTGTTTAATTTACATTTTGAAAAATTAAATAAATATTCCGTAAACGATGTATTCTATCATTGATTTAAATCAATAATTTCAATCGCCAAAATTTATGATCGCCATTAATAAATTGATATTAGCCATTCCAGTAGAAATCAGCAAAAGCGTCTATGTTGATGATTTGGCAATTGTGTATGCCAGCAACAAGACTGCTATGGTGAAATACAAATTGCAATGAGCGATCAACGCTCTAAATGAAGTTGCGAGGAATAATGGATTCCAATTTTCACCAGAAAAAACGTGCTGTGTACACTTCTGTAGGAAGAGAATTCCTCATCAAAGTCCTACTATGGCAATCCGGCAATGATCCAATACAATATAAAGACAATGTGAGAATTTTAGGACTAGTATTGGATAAATTCCTTACATGGGGATTACACATACAGGACTTGAGTGTTAGACGTAAAAAAGCCCTAAACATTATCAAATGTTTATCGAATATTAATTGGGGCTCAGATAAAGAGATATTGTTGAGACTGTATAAGGTTCATTGGTTCAATCGAAACTCGACTACGGATGTATTGTATACTCATCCGCTAGGAAGTCGCATTTAAGAAAGTCAGACGTAATTCACAATAGCGGAATAAGATATGCGACAGGCGCTTTCCTCACAAGTCCGGCGACTAGTCTAATGTCTGAAGCCGGAGTACTGCCACTACATTATAGAAGAGAGATCCTTTTGCTAAGATACGCAGCAAATATATGGGCTTTTCCTGCCCATATAAATAACAGACTTTTCAACAAACATCCTATGGTTGCATTATACGAACGTCGTGCTACCTATTCCAGACCAGCCGGAATTAGGTACCACGAATTAAAAAGGAAATACGAAATTGCTATTCAAGAGACACTAGCAATTTCTACTAGAGAAATACCGCCATGGCTTTTGCCAGCGGTAAATACAAGGTTGGATCTTTCTCAGGGAGAAATAAAAAGATGCCAGCAGTGATCATCCAAAAGGAATTTTTGGCAACCGTCAGTAGTTACGAAGAACATATTAGAATTTATACTGACGGTTCTAAAACCGAACATGGTGTTGGATGCTCCATATATATAAATGGAGAAGCCCATTGTTGGAAACTGCCAGATATGGCCAGTGTCTACACGGCAGAACTTACTGCTATTCAGCAAGCTCTTCGCTACATAGAACATTATTGCGAAGAGAGAGTGTTAATATGTTCCGATTCTCTTAGTGCACTTGTTGCAATTCAGAACAAGAACATTAAGGATGTCCTAATTGCAAACATCCTGTCCAGTTTATACGTTCTAAATCAACGAGGACAGCGATGCGTATTTGTATGGACTCCAGGGCATGCTGGTATTACAGGTAATGAAAGCGCAGACGAAGCTGCCGGATAGGCAACAGTCTGCGATAATTTAGATGCATTTCCTGTAAGAGTGGCAGATGTTAAAAACCGTCTAACTAACATAGTAAGAAACAAATGGAGTACTGATTGGAGGAGTTTAAATACCAAATTAAACTTGGTGAAAACTTCTCCATATAAATGGAAAAGCGACTTTAAGATGACTAGCCGTGAGCAAGTAGCTGTGACCAGACTTATAATCGGTCACACGTGATTAACAAATTCATATTTGTTAACCGGCGAAGAAAGACCAATGTGTGGTGTTCGTAATAAAACACTGACAGTGAAGCATCTAATAGAAGAGTGTACCATATATGAGGACCTCAGAAAGAGGTTCCGTCTTAGAAATGAGATTACTGCTGATCTGGATAATGGAAATGAAGAAAAGATAGTTGCATTTTTACACGCCAGTGGACTTCTTGGAAGTCTGTAAAAGTGAAAAAATTTAAAGCTGTGATAAAAGAATCTCTAAGAGGTATTTCATTTAAATATGGAAGTCGCGAAGCGTGGCACGTGTAGTGACGGGAGGTAGCCCTCTTGACTAGGCCCTCCTGGCTCGTATGCATTCAAGAACAGGGAGTCTAGGTGTTCCGATGATGGCATGGGGGACCCTCAAGGGTGGATTGAGGGCGCGAGGCTATGGGTGTGCGCGGTGCATGCCTGTAGTCTGTTTATAAGGAGAAGTCAACTGCCACGGCACCCTGGCGCGACTAATATACTGCTTCACGGTGGTTCTTGTCGCCCCGAGGGTGCTTAAACAAACTACAAACGAGACAGGTAGAAGAAAGAAATTGTATTGTAGATATATAATTTTATTTTCATGTTCATTGAGAATTTTATCTCAATATTTAATATCGGGGCCCTTTACACCCCGTAAGTGTTGTGTTTGTCTTTGTTGTTTTTGTCATAATGTATTTTGTGAAGTTTGTGCTTTTAAATAAAATGTAAGGGCCCTTTACACCCTTACATATGACGATCCAGATGGTGATACTAATTTTTCTTTTAAAGAATGTGACGAGGGCTAATGACCATAGCAATCGATGCCCGTAAAAATGAAAAAAAAAAATATATAATTTCAATATTTTCTCAGCCGTAGAGAAAATACGGTACTCAACTCTCTATAATGGCCATTAATTCAACCTTGCAAAGTTTAAGACACTCGCCAAGGCTCGTGTCGTAACTTACTTAGCACTCGTACATCGATGGTTATCATTAATAGCTCGTTACATAATATAATGTTACACAATCATACAAATACTGAAATAAAAAATAAAATCTTGTACTCTGAAATGTCAAATGAGATTGAAAGAAAACCAAAATTCCATTAACTTTAAGTTTTCTTGATAACAATAAAGCAAATTCACCGATACAAAAATTCTAGATCTTACGTGTAGCGTAAGCTAAACTTTTCCATCAAATCAAACTTTCATCAGTTCCGTATATAAATTAATAATTTAATTGTTTTGTTATTAACAATGAAAAATCGATAATTTTTTTTAATATCATTTAACACTGATCTGATTTGCTTATAGTTGTTATCAACTGACTGTAAACTTTGTTAAAACTATTTACTGGTTTGCTTGAACAATTCGAAATGTTACACCGTTAATCGTTTTGTGTCATCTAGTGAGTACAAATATAAATAGACTCTAATAATTAATATAATGTACTATGTTTTCATTTATAAAATATACAAAATAAAATACATTATCTTGAGATATTTATATTATATAGATCGTGATAGTAATTTAAATAGAATTGTAATGTAAATAATTATTGTGTTTATTTGTTACGTAACTTTATTAGAGACTGAATAATCTATAACTTTTTTCTTTTGTTCAACTTTGGTAATAACCTATTCAGTAGAGCAGGAAGATTTTTAAATCGTGACTTGAACACCACGTTACTAGAGTACTACCGAAAGGAAACAGATCAGTTGTTTTATTTCTGTTTCAATTATATTTAGTAGATGAATAATCTGTTGAAATATATAAGATAAATTATGCAGACATACTAGCTGTAAAAAAAAAAGGTAGAATATTAAGTATGTTAATCTAAACCGACTTTTCAACTTTCATTTTTGGTAAACTTTGTTAACGATAAGGTTATCGTGTAGAATTTTTAAAGAAGACTCTGAGGGGCTTCTCGTCAAGAATACTGGCGAAATCAACACTTCAGTAATATTGGTATATTCAATACATTATGTAATTGTGTAGAATGCGAATTTTCGTATTAAATATACCTTATATAAACTGTATAAGCATTATTTACTTTCATAATTTTAACAATATAGGTATATAATTGTAATACTTTTCTTGCGTTTACAACTCTTTGGAACGAGTTTATATAATATACAACAGCTGTAAACCATAAAAAGATGTCGAGAAGATATCACATGAAACGTTAGATTTTATTTAACTGGTTTTATCAAGATACTTAAACGAGAGGTAAAATCATAGAGCCAAAAGATTGATTCATGAATTAAATACTGATATTAAACTTAATGATGATCTAGACGAAACATTTTATTAAAAAATAAAGTATCCTGGAAGTTGATGTACAAATTATAGCAACATATTCAGAATAAAAAAAATGTATAAATAAATATTCCTACACGATTCGGAATGTTTTTCATTTTGTTTTCTTTAAAAAGAGATTATTATTTTAAGAACAACCTGAGATATTTTAATGATGTTTTTGTGAAAAATTAATAATAAAATTATTAATAGTTTTAAAATAAATATTTAAATAATTAAAGATTTATGTTTGTACATTAGAATATATTGGCAATTTAAAATTTAAAATAAATATGTTTTTAATAAGTTTTATTAAATGCATGTTTCATGTAATATTGTATAATTACATATAAGTCAATTTAATGTTGAGAATTTCATTATGAAAAAATTACACCTGATTTTTTCAATCCAGTAATAATTTTTTTTATTTTTTTTTTATTTTTTTATTAATTTATTTTATAATTGTGCAACAGAACAGTTACAAAACCTTTGTATGCCACACAATATCACATAAAGTCACAAAAGAACACCCACATATAAATTAAAAATACAATATTCAAAACACAATAATAATAATAATAACAATTATGCAGTCAAATACAAAAAATAATTAGAGCTTTAAAAACGGTAGCTACGGAGTGATAATAAAAACACATAGATGAAAACATCCAAAAACAAAAAGTCAACATTACTAATACATTCCAAATAAAACAAGTTATAAGCAATAATCCTTAAAAAAACAACAATAATTTTAAAATCATGAAAGTGAGCATCACACCAAGGACAATGATCCATCGCCACGTAACCCTCTCAAATTTTTAACGAAGGTTGCCTCATCTTCCCAAAAGCTTAGCTTATCCTGGAACTCCACTGCAACACTAATCCACTGCAATAATAATAATAATAATAATAACAAAAAAAAAATAATAATAATAATGTGAAGAAGGCGCTCAGCAAAATGATGAGGTATAAGGGCGGTCCTCAGACGGATAAGAGGAAACTGTTGGCCAGTGCGCATTCTTCGGTGGTGTTATATGGATTTCCTGTATGGCTGGGAGACTTGGTTCGATGACGGATGATCAAGGGAGGCCAGCTTCTGGGGGTAGGCGGCGGGAGCTCCTCGGAATCGTCGCTCGTCGATCACCCCCTGGGGACGCCTTCCGGTCTTACGGATTCGAATAGTAGAGTGCTTGGGTGATCATAAAGGGGCTGTACATACCATATAGCTTAGATCCGACCCCTGCATGATAGGAGGGGAGGTTTTTTAGCGGGTGAGAGCCCCGCACTGCCGTCAGTGCGGGCCTGACGGCGGCTGGCAGAGCTTTTTCCTCCCCCTACGGAAAGAAAAAAATAATAATATTTCTTTATGAGATAAAAAAATATTGCCAAGATTTTACAGAATTTATAAGTTATTTAAAATTTTGGAAAGATATAATTGTACTGTTCGTTATCGAATTCGGACAAATAAGATAACATTTTAGTTAAGAAAAAAATGTGTTTAACATTTTGGCTAACAAATTATGACTTAAATTTATGGTTACGCCACTAAATTCTATTGATTAACCAAAACCTCGGTTACAATTTTAATATTTGAAAAAAAAAAAATTTATAATTACGGAAGGTTGTATATTCTATAGTATAATTTACGCATCCAAATACATTTTTAAATTTATAAAGATTTTTAGATCTTAAGATCTGGAAAAAAGTTATAACTCCTATCATATATATAAATATTTCCATGGCGCTCTACCCTAAGCAAAAGTATGACTACTCGTAAGTAAGAGATAAAAATAAATAAAACTCGTGTATCTTCATTACTCTTTGACTTTATTAACATTAAATTTACAATTATAAATATCTTGGTTCAATTAATTATGAAGCTTTTCCAATATTTCGTGGTGCCCCTTTGAAGAGGCCGCGGCTCCTCGGGGGGCCGCGGCTCCTCGGGGCGCCGCGGCCACAGTTTGGGAATCACTGCAGTAAATAAAAAAACTGGTTCAGTTCATATTTAAATCTTTGAAATCTGCGCCAAATCAAAAACATAAGATTACCAAAAAACAAATTAACACTTTTTAATGTTCGTTTTACTTAAATTTTTTTAATCTGTATTAAACATTTTCTATCATATTCTCCTTTTTGTTTTCTTAATATTTTGCTTGTTAATTTTCTGATTTGTTAGAAATAGTTAATGCTAATTTCTGATGTTAACATTAAAATTTGTTCCCCTGCTTCTTATTTTTTATCCAGGGCCTTTTCGCAATCCATTCCACCATATTTTTCGTTTCAAAACAAAACTTACTAATTTTTTATACAGTGCCAACTTTGAAATAAAATGAAAAAAGTAGTGAAGAAAATTATCATTTATTTTTAGTTTTTATTACGCTTTTAAGTCGGTTTTATTTTGTTACATAAGTTTACTTTATTGGATATATGGATAAATTTAAAATACAGTTTCCGTTTAAAAAAAACAAAAAGAAATAATACCAAAGACTAAAATCCTAGGTCTTGATACAAATCAGATAATGTGGAGAAATTATATATAAAGAATGCTATTAGTGTGTGAATTTCTGTAATGTAAGAATATTATTACAGTTTTACAGTTTTTTATACTAAAATATAACATCTCATCGTTTACAAATTAACTTTTTACATTTAATGCAAAATAAAGTAAATTTTCGTAAAACATATTTTGAATATCAAAATGATAAACTGTTTATAATTACTCTTAGAGCAATCGAACATTAATGATGGTAAATAAAAAAACATTCTCCAATCATGTAAGGAAGTATTAAATCTTTAATTACATTTTTTTCATAAGTTATCTGGTCCACCACTATTGGACCACCAGAGAAATATTTTCTGCAAAAAACCATCAATATTGGTACAATTGTTACAAATTACACCTTGAATATATAGAAAAAATCTGATGTGGACACTACATGAGTTCCTTGTATTCCTATTAAATTACATATACATATTTTTTTCAAATGAAAAGTAGATAAAATTTTATTTCATTAATAACTTTTGATATTTTTTTCATTTTTTTAATTAAATTATTATTTATTGTAAACATTTTTTTACAATTAAAGATTAATAATTATTAATAAATCAATATATTTAAAAAAAAAAAAAAAGTAAAAAGGGATGAAGGGTCGAACCGATATGCCTTCCCCTTGTAAGATCCAAATATTTCATTCATTAAAATTCTATTTGGCTATAACTCTGAAAACAATGAAAATAAGTACCACTTATGATATATCGTTGAGAAGATCTCAATGAGGGCTTATTATTGCAGTTAAGAAAAACTCAAAAATCCAAATTTTTTTGGATTTTGGCCTTTTTTGGACATTTTGGTCCAGTCTATTGCAATCAAAACGAGGAGATGCACAACTAGATGTTAAACAGTCCAAAATCCAAAATTTCAACATCCTACAGCTAATCATTTTTGAGTTAAGCGAGATATATTCGTACGTACGCCGAAACGTTACGCCGAAACTAGTAAAAATTGATTCAGTGATCGTCAAAATGGATATTTCCGTTAAAATCTGAAAACCTAAATTTTTCGTGATCACAATACATTCTTTACTTCGTACAAGGAAGTAAAAATTTGTTTAAGCAAAAAGTGACGGATAGATAAGAAAGTGTAGTAGCATATTTATTCGTCGTATTAAGTTTATTTTTCAAAACTCTTTTAAAAAAGAAAAACAAATTTATAAATTTTGTTTGTTAAAATTTTATAAAAATAACTATATACAGGTACGTTACTTTAATTTATTTTTTTATTTTACTATATATATATATATATATATATATATATATATATAAATGTAAAAAAAAATAAAGATTAAAATTTTATCTGTCACCCCAACAAAATTTAACCTACAAAAAATAAAAAAATTAACTAAAAAAAAATTTTTGTAAATTAAATAAAGATCTATAGGGTCTTATCGTCCCTCTTCAAAATCTAAGCTTTTAACATAAAAATTAAATTCAAATTAAATTTAAAAAATAAAGTATATTTTTCGTCAAACCATTCATTCCAGATATATATATATATATATATATATATATATATATAGTAAATATATATATATGTGTGTGTATTCTAATTACTAAATGCTAGTTATAAATGAAAATTACAGAAAAATAAGTTATTAAGATTACAAGGCTATCAAGTTCTGTTTTTATTAAATAATTAATGAAACAAATTTTTTTTCAGAACCAATTTATAAATAAGAAATTAATAATAAAAAAAAACCCAAGGAATAATTGCATAAATAAAATATTTAAGTTATTATTTTTATTATTATTTTTTAAAGGTTAATGACTTTTAAATGTAATATTAATACAATTATGGTCAAGAAAAAGATGAGGTAGTTATCCTGTAATATATAATAATAACAATATTTGGTCCTTGCTGTCAATGACTGTTGTGATTGAAGAAGAAAGGACATTATTTCCATGGCCATGGGATAGTATTGTATATACTAATCGTAGTAGATAAAACGATAAGTTAAGTAAAAGTAAAGGAACTTATTTGTACTTACCACTACTACTAGCACTGTTACTACCGTCCAGGGATGGGGCATTGTGCAAGCAGAGCTACATAGGTGACTGGGGTCATCTTGGAAGCAATTTCTCTATGTTCTTGTGAAATTATCTCGACCGAGAGCTTTGGGAGAGCCCCCCTCCTTATTACTTTTATCTGTTATAAAAATGTGCACAACAACATCACATCACACATTTTATTCATTCACCACAGCCGATGATGAAGGTAAGTTTACGTTATTGTAAAATAGTCTTACATGTAAAAATACATTACATAAGTCAAACTATCAGTGGAGTTATCAGTTATTTATCTATTATCGATAAAGGTACAACGGTTTATAATTCTTATTAATGTTACCATTTGAAGTTAATCAGTTTTTCTTAAATTTTTATTGGTTGGAATTCCCTAAAATTCTTCCCAACAGATAATTTCCGATATTAAAAAAAAAAAAAAAAATGTTAAGAACAGTACGGTAGAGTTTCAGTTTATTTTTACAAAACTGGAAAATGTTAGATTAATAAATACCCATAAAACTAATATTCAACCTCATGAAAATCTTATATCACGTCAAGACGTAATATTAGTAAAAAAATTAACGTAGTTTAATGAAGTTTTAAACAATTAAAATAAAAAAAAACTACTGTATTTATTTTTTAAGAATCGTATAAATAATTAGATTAAAGTAATAATTTCATATCTTTTCTGATGCGTTTAAAGCTTAAAAACTCACTTCATAACAATGATAAAAAACTGAGGGTGGTCTTACATTATTCGCCTATCACTTTTATTTTAACCAAAATTATTTTTTAAAAAATTACGGAAAACTAATTTTTTCTTTTAAATAATCTTTTTAACTTGATTATTCGAATGTATAAAAATCGTTATTTTTTTAATATTCTAAGAGGTAGCGTAATAAATAACTTTTTCCCATTACCTACGTCAAAGTTACAGGTTTTAAGACAAAAGGTGTTCTAGTTATCCCCCAATTTGAAATATATTTAAAAAAAGCAATTATATTTTTATTATAAGCTTAATAAAAAATGTGATCCGGTATTAAAACGAACCATTATTACATATTAGGTGAATTAGTGTTTAAAACTTATAAATTTAGTTATAATATTTTGGCCTTGCATATGGAGCTGCGTTCGAATCCCAGTCAGGCACGGCATTTTTCATACGCTAAACAATTTTTTTGTATTCTACATACAAGATTCTTTGTAAGCTTCTGTTATGAATTAATTCATTAGTAAGAAAAAAATATGGAAGATATTAAAATGACTGTTTAATTTTAATTGCTAATTTTTAAAAAATGTAACACGTTTTCAATTAAAATTATATTTTTTATTCAATTACAAAGTTATCTAGATATATTTATACTTAAAATCTTTCTCATTATTTAATAAATATAATAATAAGAGAATCATTAAAATCAAATAGTCGGTTTTGAGATGTAGTGTAATAAAAATATAAACATACAGATGGATAAAATGTTTTAATATTTTAACACAGCAAAATTAATAAAAAAATATTAAAAATATAAAATTTAAGTTTTATTTATTTTGACGTAGTCCTTGACTATAATATTATTTATTTTATGTTATTAGAATAACTTATGTAAGTTTTGGTTTTTTATTTTCTGAAAACGTCGCTGGATTAGATGAAAATCATTTTTAAATTATTTACTTAAAAAAACATTATTTTATTAGATAAGTGATTTATATAATTTTCTGTTTTGATTATTAATTGAATATGTTTTTCCGGTTTTTTTTTTTCTAAATTGACCGGAGAAAATAAATTTAAAAAAATATTTGTACGAGTATTACATACATATTAATAATTCTAAAGGCAGTATATTATTTAATCTGTTTAACGGAAATGAAACAACGAGAAAATTATATTACTCGTATGTAACTAGTGCTTGATTTTTTATTCCAAAAAAATATCTGAATTGATGTTTTTTCATAAAAAAAAGCAGCAAATTTCTTTCTTGGCTGTTATAGTAGGCCTATAGCCAAAGGAAAGTATTTATATTGTTCAAAATATGATCAAAACTATAGATGTTTTGTATTTATTGGCTTTTGAGGTCCCTTAAACCTAAAACATATTAAAATTTTGAATAAAGTATTTTGTATTATTCTCTATATTTTCATCTATTTTATTTTTACGTCACAAGAACTTATAATCTTGACATTTAGTGGTAGTTAAATTTTAGGGAGACTGATTATATTAAATATATATATTTTTTTAAATCAGACGGTAAAGAAAGGGATACTGAATGGGTACAATAAATCAAAACGATTAAATTTTGTAAAAATTTATTAATGCATTTTTAAAAAAAAAATATTTCTTAGCTTATAAAAATGAGTTTTGTTTGTAAGTTATGAGAAAGTAATAGTACTACAAAGACTGTATGATTTATTGCCATTGATAAGTTTCTGGAAACAGAAAGATGGAAATTGTAAAGTACACTTTACTTTCACAAATTTTATTTTTATATATATTTTTTACTGATCTATCTACCGACATGAAATTATTTACAAACTTTTTTCTAAATCAGATTTTATCAATGTACATTACCTTTTAGCTTTTAACATAAGTGTAAATAATAAATTATATTTATTTTATTGATTTTAGTCCAGAATATTCCATTATCTGGGATGTTTTAGATGTTTGAAGCACTTTGTTTAACGTAAAATACCAACTACAGCATCTATATAATGCTAAAAGAAAAAATATTAAACATTATTAAAATTAAGGGTTTTTAAAATTACCTTGATAATATTTTAAACATACAGAAAAAAAAATTGTTTAAAATAAAATTAAAAAAAACATCTTTTAGACTAGTAGGTTGTAGCCCAACTTTAATTTATTTCAATGATTTATTTCAAACTCTGGCTTTTCAAATAATATTAGCATTACCGATTTTTACGATAACTGTTCTTTTAATGTTACATTACACGAGTTTATGAGTTATGTGTGTTTGTATGAAAGATTAGAAGGTGCAGTTTACACGAGAAAACGTTGTCCCAGATAGGAAGTATTGTACAGTGCATTCAAAACGCCACTGTGCAGTATGTTTAGAATTATGTGAAGCATTCTGTTCTTTCAGACTTAGATTAGTTGCCCTGTGGGTTCGTAATAAACCAAGACGTCAGTTGTTGAGTTGTGGTTGAAGGTTTCGTTTCGTGTTATTTCGTTTATCGGAATCAATAGTTGCAAGAAACGTAAACGTGGTTCTTTCGGTACAGGAGGGAATTTTTCTCGTTGAACACGTCTTTCGTGAAGGTGACAAGTATACCGATTTAATGAAGCACAAGTTTTCTGGAAAGTTTCAAAATACTCCTGTACTCATCGCAATGGAGTTCGAACTCTTATTGAAAAAATTCGGGCACCAGACTCTGTTGAAGACGCTTTTCGAGGGGTTTGTGGCCTAAACGATCGCTCTGTTTGATTCCCCAATATTACTGTCTATGGCGTGCAGTGAAACAAGCATTATATCGCAACAGACCAAGAACAATTGAGGAACTAAAAACCGCAAAGACGGCATACGTACAAGATATTTCCGTACATCAGCTGGTTAAAATTTTGAAAACAATTTGAAACGTGTGCTTGTTATGTTGATAGAAGAAATCATTTTCAGTAGCTTTATAAACTATTCCAGTTATTGTAATATTCGTTTCCATAAAATAATGAAATAAAAATACAAAGTCATAATTTTCGTCATTACACTTCCATAATTCCAGTGCACAACAACTTTCCGAACACATTGTATCTCAATGAGTAATAACATAGTTCCTGTAGAAAAAAATATAAGAAACGGCCTTCACTCGTTTAAATAACAAACACAAAGTATTTATAACGATTTAAAATCTTTAGTATGGATCTAGTGGATGTCCGGATAAAAATCATTAGAATTGACTAGGAAATTATAAAAGACACCGCTAAAAGTATAAAAATCAACATTAAAACACCATTAGAAAAATATAAAAGAAAACAGAAAACTATAGCTAGTGAAAAAAATCTACAAAAACATCAAATGAGAAAATCAATTTCACCCAAAGGAGTACTTCACAAGTTCTCTTGTAGTAAGTGATGACCATTATCCTGCCAAAAATCCACCAAAAATTGGGATATATTTACCCTAAATAAAATCAAAAGATTAATGATCAAAGATTATACGTTAACCAGATCAAATATATACTGCAAAAAATCACTTTTCTTCTAGATTTTCTAAAAAGACGAGAGGTTCAGTTTTTCATTTTCAGGATTATTTGGAGGTCGAAATATGTAATTGAAATATCATAATTCCCCTATTCCCATTTTGGAAAATAAATTTTAATTATTTTTAAATAAAGATGACTCTTTAACCTAGATATACCCTTATTACAAGTAAAATGTCGATACTGAAAAAAAAAAAAATTTTAAAACAATTATATTTCTGAAATGATCCTTTGAGAATGGGGAGGATCATCTTTCAATAATTGTTTTGAATTTACTTATACCCTGCTGTTAGGAGTGAAAATCTAAATTATAGAACAACGTATAGGTATTTTTGATAAAATCAGAAATTATTTTATTTTATTTTTAATTTAACCACCGTTTAATTATGATATATAAACATTTTCAAATCAAAACTTAATATCAACAAAAGCTGTTCATTTATTAAAAAAATAATAATAATAGTAATAAAAAATAATAAATAAAATTTGATGTCAAAAATTATTTTATAATAAAATAAAAAGAATAAATCATTTCCAGAAACAGGGAACAGATCTTAAGTTACGGAAATAATTAAGTTACCTAATTAATTCTTCCATATATACATATAAATGGTGCAGTAAGAGGATTATATCTAGGTCACAAACGCATAGAAAAACTTATATAATTAAGATATATTTTTATGAATATTCGTATGAGAATCAAGTTTAAAAAATACTTTAATCAGAAAATACAATCACAAATAATTGCAACAATCATTAATTATTGTTAACTGGTAATTGTTGAAGTAAATTATTCATTCTGTGAGAAAATTATCAAGCTGTAAATGAAAATATTTACTCGCTATTGTTTAATACGTAAATTAATGAACAGTATTTGGAATAAAAATGTTATTTTCATGAGATTTTACTCATTGTAATCAAGAAAAAAAGTTAATTTTAATTGTATGAAATAAAAGAGAAATTCAATACGATAAAAAACTAATAATTTTACTGACTCATTAAGGTAATCCATTAGATAGACGTTCAATGTAATAACAAAAAAACAAAAGTATTATACAATTTAAAATCCTAAACTCCAGTCTGTTCCTACATAATATGGTTTTTCAACTCATGGATTATCTCAGGATGTACCATAACCATGATACGTCAAAGAAAGGATGCAGGCCTAAAGCTTAAAACCGCGCTAATTATAAACTATCTATGCATATTGTTTATACATACGAGTATATATATTTTTTTATAAATATAAATAATATCTGTAATGAAAATATTCCTTAATTCTTAAATTGTATTTACGATATATAAAATAATATTTATATATCGTAGTAACATTTTTTTCTTTCTTTCTTCCCCCCCTCCGGACCCACAATTAAGTATAACTAAGCCCAGGGGGGTGTCCTTAACTCTCACGGGCCTCCCTGTCTACCGGCTTTACATCCGGCATGACAGGTCGGCCCGCCGATTGGATTTTTTGTTTTTGCTCCTGCCTCTAACTCCTAGTGCAGAGCCGCCAGAACCGGGTATGCCATCCTGACACCCCCATACCAGCGGCCGGGTCTCGGTTCTTAGGTGCCTTAGCCTTTAATGGGGAACCTCCAAGGGTTTCCAATTACAGGACTCCTCCACCGCGAGGTGATCACTGGCAGAATCGTCAGCCAGTACCCTCTAGAAACATAGGCCGTAGTCTCACTTCCCATCCAGGATGGTGAGATCCAAAACTGACGTGTGACTCCTGGCAGCGTAGGTCGGGGTGTCGTCGTTGACACAGTTCAGTCCCGACCCCTGCTTTGTGTCTATCAGAATCTTACCTCGTGGGTTCGTATACCTTCTGCCTGCCTCCACGGCCTTACAGTTAAAATCGTCCAAGAGGATGACTCTCTTGGCGATCTTGGCTATCGCCATCTGATGCCGGCGCACAAATTCTGCATAGGCTTCCAGGTCACAATTTGGTGTTATATAAGCACCTATGACAACCGCCTCCACTAATTCGATAGTTATAACGCCATCACCTCTCTCAAACAGCTGCCATCCCAGCCTGCTGCTGACATCCCGCACAGCACCTCTAACATCCTGCATGCACACCAACCGTACCCAGTAGCCATGAATTTGTTGGGCTCAGTCATTATGAGGAAGTTCGCCTTATACTACTTAGCTAACTCCCCCAATAGGTCATGGGAGAGTGAGCTTTTGCTAACATTGAATAATAGCAGTCTTAACATTTTGCCGATCCTTTGCACGCCCAACCGCCCGTACGATGTACATTGCTACCGTAGTATAGGTTATCCTCATCCCTACTCCCCTGAGCCGAACATACAATAAGTAAACCTCAGCTTAGGAAAGTGTCCATTTACTCAAACGAACCTTCCCGCCTACCGGCTGTGAATCCGGCATGACAGGTCGGCTCGCCGGTTGGCTCTTTTTTTTTTTTTTTTGCTTGTTTCCACTCTAATGAGGAGCACCCAAAGGAGTTCCAACCAGTTCGGGCCTTGTTCTTTCACCCCATGGAGTCACCAGTTGTTCATTAGTACAAGCACGCCTCGGCATACCGGACCTCGCAACTGGGGCTGTCCATCCCTACTGGTTTTACATCCCGCGTCTTCGAGCCTCTTCATCCTTCTTTCTTAAAACTTTGGTCGCGTATTTGTTGACTGCCCGCCAATTCTGGACTGTCTCCATATATTTGACATGATCTTCTGGACTTAAACCAGCTAAACCCCCCTGGTCCCGGAGATCGTTCCACTCCTCACAATGAAATAGTGTGTGTTTGGCAGAATCCTCGCCACTACAGTATATGCAGCGAGGAGAGCTGCGTCTACCGAACCTATAAAGGTAATAATCAAACGCGTCGTGCTATGAGAAGAACTGCGCAAGCTGATAATTCTCTTTGATGTGGGGGTCTGTTAATATACGGAATAAGGTCCGGCAATAACCTTTTTGTCCAGAGAGACCCCACGTCCGATCTCCATCTTTCGTTCTAAACATCTGAGGTTTTCACTGTAGCGTCCTTTCTGTCCATGCTTTCGTAAACCAGGGTGCGCTCTCCAACTAGTAGATCAATAGGGGGGACATCTGCTAGCACGCAAGCCACCTCATACGCAACCATCCTGTACCCGGAAAGTATTCCCAACAATGTCCTTCTACGCACTTTCTGTAAATTGCTCAAATTTAACTTAACACGTACCACAGTAACCTATACTTTATTAGGTTAACATTAAAAACATTGTAGTTATTTAAAAATTTGATATAATACTACTATTTTACTTGCATAATTTATTCTTTGAGTTCAATTAAAGAAAATATTTCTAGAATTAGCCAAGTTAAATCGGAATAAAATTTATCTTAGTTTGCCAATCATAATCCACAAATCGTAACATGATTTCGTTGCCATAACAATTAAAATATACTCAAACATTGTGAGATAGAAAATGTAATAAATATATTAATGTTAAAACTTTAGGACAGAATAGAAAAGAATGAAGAATAACATCAAGCGAATAAAACATTTAATGATCTAAAAGAAAAAAAAAATCTAATTTTTACATCAGGGTTTTGTACAAAATGATCGTAATCTCAAATTAGCAGAAATAAATTAAAAAAATATATGAGTATGCAAGCTCACTAGAATCACTTGTATGCATCGCTAAAAATGTAGTGGTTAGTGAAACATAATTAGTAATAAAGAAAATACTTAAGAAAACCTGAAAAGAAGGAAAATTGGTTAGAAAATATTATTTATTAAGAAAACTGTTGTGCGCTAAATTTAAAAATATGTAACGCAATATTTCTAAACAGTAGTGGTTATATTTTGAAAAAAAAAAATTATATATCAGGGTGTCCCACAGGTCAAACTTTAGCTTTACTGTGCAATAACATAATCGATCGAGATCTAGACGCAACAATTTAGATCCTTCTCATTCCCTTATCTTTTCCGTTCCTCAGTTATTTCTGTCAGTTAAAATTTGGGTTTACGTGGTAAATCTAATTTATAACACGTATAAACGTTTCTTCTACATACGAACAACTGGTGCTATCTATCTATCTATCAGTCCTGTCTAAGTAAAGTTGCACCAGTTATACTGAGTAATATAGTTTACTTTTTGGATTAACTAGTTTTGAACCAGTTAAAAGTGTGCGCATACTACAAACTATATACTCGTACTTTACGAAATAAAAAAAAAAATATTTTTCTTATTTTACCCTTTTTTTAAATTGATTCTTTTTGTGTTTAATTTTATAAATAGCTTCTGAGAAGTGAATTTGTGAATTTGAATCTAATTATAACAATATTAATAATACAAGTACTATATTATTAATTTAAAACAAATTATCTGCCTTAGAGTTATCAAATATAATTTTGTGTTTTTTATATTTATGAACAGTGCAACGTGTTATAATCAATAATTCGTAATTTTTTCTTGCAATATATGTATAAGATAATATATATGTGAATGAGATAAGAAAACAAGGGAATAATGATATACCTTATTGCATAAGTTACATAAAAGGGAAAGTTCTTATAGGAATACAGTATATGTTGGCTACATTTATAAAAATATTTATGTTACCGCTGGTAAAAGTGATAGTTATTTATTATATCTATAAATTATAATATATTATACAGATTCTATTTATAAATAATTTAAATAAAATAAATTATACGTGATAATGAACATTAAATAATAAAATAAATAATTATTGAAATATTATTTTATTGATTAATTATCCTCTTATTTAACTGAAAATAAACTCATAATTTACCAATGTAGGCTAAAAAAAGACGAGTTACTTCTCTTCGAAAATATTTAATAAAAAAAAAGAAGAAAAAGCCCACCTGGTTTGGTTGATCTAGTGATAACTCGTCATCTTAAATCAGCTGATTTCAAAGTTGAAAGTTCTAAGTTCAAATCCGAATAAAACCTTTATTAGGATAAATAAATCGTGGATACCGGTGTTCTTTGGTGGTCGGGATTCAATTAACCACAGGTCTCAGGAATGGTCGGCCTGAGTATGTTCATGACTACACATTTACCGGTACATTTACAGTTACTATTCCAGTCTTTAATGACTTTAATTATTGATGGGACTATAAATAAAAAGATAAAAAAAGAGATCAAATAATAAATAAATGTATTTTAGGGTAATCGAGTATCTGAGTATTTGTTCTTGACAGAATATGTGGTTGTGAGTGCAGGAATCTTATTAATTTTTATTTATGAAATAATCCTTTAATCAGTTATTATTAATAATCTTTTCTATGAAAAAGGGGGTTTTATTTGGAATTCTTTCCATCATATCCTCAGGATTTATTAAAGGATCGATTTCCATGGTTCTTTTGATATTGTAAATGAGATTTTAATTGTCTTTTCGTTGTAATTTATAAAAGAAAAGAAACATTTCTTGAGGATTTTTTTTAAAAGAAAAATTACTTTTATTATAGTGAAATGATTTAAAGCCTGATATAATTCTAACATTAAAAATATTTCTGCATATTGAATTTCAAAAAATAAGTTGAAAAACTTATTTAAAAAAAGATTTGAAAAAAATTGCATTTTTTATGTGTATTTTTGGTGGTTGTTTTTCAATTAACCGTATGTCTCAGGAGTGATCGACCTGAGTCTATTCAGGACTACATGTTTATCGGTACATTTGTAGCTGGAGGTCTGGCAAGCCGGTAGCAGTAATTGCATTGCCTATACACACACATACAGATCTGGCAGCAAGCTGGAAAAAATTGGTTATATATATATATATATATATATATATATATATATGTATTTTAATCCTTACTTTACTAAAGTGAGCGATTTCCATGAATTGTTTTTTTTTTATTTCAATGAGAAAATTCTTTTTGTCCTTTTATTTTAAGTCTCTTCTTGATAACTTAAAGATTTTCTTTTAAACGAAAATTTAAGTTTATAAAAATAATTTAAAAAAAAATTCTTTCATTTTTTTGACCGATTATTGAATTATAGTAACATGTTAATTGATTCAGAAATTTAATAAATGTGATACAAAGTAAGTATATAATATATATATAAAAACATGGTATGAATATTAAATTTCCTTAAATTACATTTTATATTTCTCTATTCTTACTTATTATTAGAATTATTTGTAAGTATACCTCTCAATTTTTTTAGAAATTTTAGGTAAAACTATGTATTTCAATAATTTTTCCAGTATCCGAGTAGAGATTTTATTTTAGTATAAAACATTCTACATCGTTTCCTGCTATAACAAATATAAAAAGATAAGATTATTACTTACGTTAAGACAAATTATAAATGAATATTAAACTTTTTTCAGGTCCTTTGTGTAACAGTGGTGCTGGCTGTAGTATGCAGTGAAGTGCATTCAGGTAAAAGTATTTAAAAGAATAGTCTTTTAACTAATATAAAATAAGTTAAATATTTGATTCCTTTGAGTACGTGTATGTTCTTAGTGAAAAAATGTTTTGAATGATTGTCTGCCAATGATATTCATAAAAAAGTAAATTTTGTCAAACCTTTTGAAGTTTTACTAATTTACATAGATCAAACACTTTTTTTTAAATGTTGATCAAAAAATATATCCATTATTTCACTAATAAACTTTTGTTTTCACAATTCATTTCTTTTTTGTATTTTTATAAAAAATAATGTAACAAAATATTTTCAACAGAGTTTTTTTAATAAAAAGAATTTCTCAAATTCTTTCATAGTATTGATGGATAACGTAATAGCTCATTAAATGGTAGCCTCCGGTAAACATTGCGATAATCTTACCAGATTAGTAAAAATTATAATGAAAAACGTAAATTGATATGAATATCAATTGAATTAACTGATCCGTTTAAAAGTAAATATAAATCGAAATGAATTTTAACATATTTATTGTACACTATAAATATCTAAATTATTTTTTACCCAGAACGGAACGGAGAGGGTATATGCGTTTGGCGTAAGAGGTTGTGTGTGTGTATATATATCTGTCATCTTCCTCAAAAACTACTGAACCGATTTCGATGCGGTTTTTTGTATTACATAGGTATCGCCTCAGAGCAGGTTCTTAGTTTAGTTTTAAGGTAATAAGCCGACCGGAGGTGCTGCAGTAGATTGTTTCTTCAAAATGGCTTCATGGATTTTTTTAAATTTGTAATTTTATTTTGTCTATTTAACTTAATGGTGTATGGAACTCTTTGCAATATAAAATAAGAGTCGTGAGCACGTGATTAATTTTAACAAACGAGAAAATAAGTCTGAACGAGGGAAAATAAGTCGTACAAACATATTACAGTTAAAAACTAGAAGCGTATGCAATGTGGATGACAATTCTGCCTATTTCAATAGAATTGATTCTATAAAATAAGAAAAAATTCTTCAATGTTATATAATAAATATTTTGTTTACAATAAAATTTATTTCAATAAATTAACAATTAATGTAATCCACCTTACCAGCACGTTGATATGTACTCTAGATATTTCAGCCTAGAGTACATATCAAAGTGCTGGTAAGGTGCATTACATTAATTGTTAATTTATTCGTTTAACATATCAGCGGTACCATGATTGAGAAATTAAAATTTATTTGAATTTATAATTCACACCTATACATACCGCATTTACATACGCTTATGAATTCATAATAACTTTTTAATGAAAATAAGTTAATGAATAATGTTTTTATCTGAGAACTTTAAATGGCTTACAAACATAATTGTGAGAATACTTCATGTAAACAAAGAAACAAATCTTTTGTTTGCATGTTCATATGGATATCGTAAATAGATTTAATAAATGTTTGGACGCATTTCACGACATTATAAATAAATATTCCAGTAATCCACCTGAAAACTCATGTACCCTTTTCTGCTTCAACTTCTATACTCTAGCATTGATCTACACGTAATTAATTAAATTTGGATCAGCTTTTTACAAAATAAATAAATAAACAAATTAGTAACGCTTAAAAGGATTTTAAATATAGTATCCTACTAAACTATTTGAAGCAAGAAGTAAATTGATTTTATTCCCTAAAACAATCACTGAACTGGAAAGTGTAATCATCAAATGTACGTTAAAAAAAGAAGGTGACAAATGATAGGAACAGTTGACCTCTCAAAAATAAGCGACTTATATTATATTTTATTGAGCGGGAGCAAAATCGTTTTAATACATGTACGTTTGAACATTTATTATAAACTGGTACGTATTATGGTACGTATTAAACTGGTACGTATAAACTGGTACACTTTGGTCTAGTGTACTGTTTCTAAATAACATTCAACTTTTTCTTTGTTTTATACAACTTATTTTATACCATTTTGTTAAAAATTAAATTTTCTACAACTTTTATTTCAAAGCTTTGTGTGTTTATTGCCCATTTAACAACATTATTGTACGTCAAACAGTGTTTTTGACCCAATTTATCGGTTTTCACCCCAGATCCTTCAAAAACTGCTGCAGATAAAGTTCTGAGACCTACTTTATTCAATTTTTCAGGTAAAACCCATAAGAAACCGCTAATTTTGTCCCTTAGTTAACGTTCTGAAAATGGCATTACGACTTTATTTCACCGGGTTAGCTGAAATCCGAGCAAAATCTTTCACTAACCGTAACTCGCAAACGAAGAATTTTTAGACTTATGTTAATATGAACGTTTTCTATTATTTTCACAAGATGAATAGGTTATGAAAGTCCCCGGAGAACTTTGTGACACACTGTATATAAACTATGTTTCTTACGTAATTGTGTTATATTATTTATATTCTCTTTATTTTTCTGCCAATATAGCTGTGCTACAAGAAAGAAAGTATGTTAATCAGTCAAAAAAGTGGGGGTATGTGCTTTTTTACATCTCTTAACGTTTCATGACCCAAGGACCCCCGCAAAAAAAGTGGGGATAATGTTCGTACGTATGCACAAATGTTGGCATGTTTGAAGCCTAATAATTTTTGACTAAATACACCGATTTTGGTGATATTTTATAGACTCGTGTATATGGGGCAATTAGTTGGTAAAATTTTGGGGTCAATATCTCCAGGAGGTGAGGTAGATAATTTTTTGGAATCAGTTTTCTCAAAGTTTTGTTTACATAACCCCACTTTATAAAAGCTCAGTATTTGTACGCATGCTTATTGTTAAAAAAAATATGCCCTAAAATTCCCCATTCCCAGAAACTGTAAAAAGCTATGTTTTTATTTATTGCATATGTTTTATTTGAACTTTGTTTTATGTATTCCTGGGCATAGTAGTAATACAAATGATCCCGAATGAATACTTTGTGGGCAATATTGAGGGTAGGGTACCCGATCAGAGTATGAAAATATTGAGTTTTTATAATATTTTTTAAAACTATTTTTGGTTTATTTACTTTTAATAGTATTAAAAATTTAATAAAATTTTAATTATAAAATTTCATCATAATTCATCCCCCAAACCATCAAAAAGAAGTTAACTTTTAATTGGTTGTAAATTTTTTAGTGGAATATTTCGTTTATTTAACATAGTAAACGTAGATAAAAAAAATAATATATTTAAGGTGATTTTGGAGGTGAGGAAGCAGAAATAAATAAAAATATTCCAATTTTTTGAATTTTTAAAACACTTACATAGATCATTTGACAATAAAACCTTGTCATAAATTACCCTCAAACCAAAATAAATACTTAGCTTTTTCATGGTTCATTATTTCTCCACTACATAAGTATAAACAACCAATGGCAGGAAAGTATTATAAATTTGTTGTTATCAGCTATTTTTATGTTACGTATTATTATATTATGTATAATATTGTTTTTGTTTTTTTCTTTACAAATGCAGACATTCAGACCTTATTACTTAACCAAAAAATTGTTAAATAATAAGTGCTTATCAGGATATGCAGTAAATATACTCGTATTTCGTAATTCTTTATTAAACCAAATAACATTACAGATATTTCAATAAGTGTTTTTCTCTCTAACGCTTATATATATATATATATATATATATATATATATATATATTTATATATACTCCGGTTGTTTTATGCTATTTCAAACAGCTATTAAAAAATAATAATTGAGGAAAGCTTTCATTTTTTTAAAAATTACATAACCTTGTTTAAGAGTATATCAGCTGCTTGTTTTCAGAATGTCTGGTAATCTGTAAGGCTGACCAACCTATCAAGAGAGTGTATCCTCACACACAGGTTATGTAGGATTGGCAATATTTGTACTTTAAATCCAAGCCACTGATCAAAATAAATTACTTTGTACGCTAATAATAATCATGGAATACGTTATCACTGTCATGCGTTAAACTGGGAATTATAGTCATTAAATAATGGTAGACATGTTTTGTTCTGCCCACGACTTATGTTAAACCATTCTACCAATAAAAATATTTCAATACATTAAAATCAGGTTTTGGTACATACTAAAATGAATAAATAAGTGAGCAGTATATTTTGCTAAAATTATATATTATAAATTTCATAATATAAACCTGATTAAATAATGTATTACTTGCTTTTTTCTTAATATTTTCAAAGAAAAAAACATTAAGAAATGTGAAAAAAAAATTTATTTTATAGCTACATGAAATTCTAAAAAAATAATTAAAATATTTATACACAATAAAAACATACACAAAACAATTTCATGCATCATTAAACGTTATTTTTATCTTTCGTGTAATATCGTGGCATTTTGGAATAAAACTTGTTCTTCTTTATTGGGCTACGATTACATAACGAGCAATTATGTTGTAATTACACAGGTTTGAACGCTAAAGCTTTAGGCGATACATATGAGAAGACACAACACCTGTATAATAATTTTTATTTCTATTTTACAATCCTTAATGGATGAAATTATTTATATATAATGTAATTTTCATTATTAATTAATAATAATAATAATTTATTAATTTATCTAACATATAATTTAGTTTAATTAAACTATTAATATTAGTTGTGGTTTGCCTGTTTCTTTTTTTCCAATTAAAATTGGTAGAGTAAATACCATGTGGTCAAAAACTTCAGAATTCGTAAAATATTTTTTATATAATGCAATTCATACCACAAAAAAGTACATTCATTTCTAGATACATTTAAAGGTTACAATATATAATTGGCAGTAAGTTGTTTTCTTTAAGAGTAATGATGTACATTATATAGCTAACCCCTTTCGTAAACAGAATAAAAGGTATCGCATTCAACCTTGTCAAAGAGCTTAGCGTGCTGATATGTAACGGCAAATTCAGTTCAATTAAAAAGATAACAGAAACCACTTCACTCCTCATTTTTTCTTATAAGTCTGGAATGAGAAGATTGTTATTTTTGCAAATGACTATATGTCGGATGTCAGATCATCTAAAATCTTTAAATTATGACATGTAACAGTACATCTTAAAAATAAATGTAGTCAAATTGAAATACTAGTAGCAGCTATTTATAAAGGTAAAAAATTTTACTTATCCCAACTAAAATGAAAATAATTTACAATATTTATTATATCTTTATACTAGTAATAAGAAAAATCCTATTCCAAATTGAGTCCTGGTCTAACTTTAAATATAAATTATCGTTTTTGTATTCATAAGTTTTTAGATATTAAATAAAAATATAAAATGTATGGTAAATTAAATAATAGTAATTTAGATGTGGTAAATTAAATTTAAAAAATTAATTATTCAATTCTTCACTGTCATAGTTTTGTTGATGGCAAAGAACTATTTATTAATATTAAGAAGTATAATCATTGCTTTAGTCTCTAATAAAAATATAGAAAAAAAAAAAATAAATAAAATGCTCAGGGTTTATCTTCACTACGAACTAGAGCGACCTGACTTGAACATTACACTTAATTTAAATAATATCTTGAACCTGAAGCTATTTAATCAAAAAAGTAATATAATAGTATTTAAAACTTTCTTAATTAAATAAAAATCCAATAGATAGCATTACTACACAGAAACAATAAATATAACGTACTTTTTTTAGTCTTGTTTATTTCTGCTGAAGATTAGTATAAAAAAATAAGCGGAATATTTATTAAAAAAAAAAAAAAAAAAAAAATTGTTGAAATTTTTTTATTCATTAAAAAGTAATTCATTATTTGGATTTTACATATTAAATTTAAAAAAAATCAGTTATTTTGTAACAAAAATTTAGTTTATTATTTTTTTTTTTTAACAACTTTGTTAGAGTTGACAAATTTATTTTTGTTGATAGTAGTCCGGAATTAAAAATTCTTTATATAAATAAAAATTTTAAGTCTTAAAAACGTGTCAGACCCGTATAAATAGATTTAGATCATGAAAAATGATCTAAAAAAACAACTGAAACAACTTTTGGATTAGAGATACCATAAAAGGCCTGCATAGTTAAAATGTGCGTTGGGTTTATCAGTATTAATTAACCTTTAATCCTTACTGAAGTATTATTACTGGTCAGCCATTTAAATTCGCGTAAATTGTTCGTTATCACTAATTTTATTTTTGCCCAAGCGAAGTTAATCTTGTTTTAATTCGGTTTTTTAACACTTTGTTTGTTTACAGTTGTTGCCAATTTTTATTTTTTTATTTTTATGAAAGTTTTCAGAAAGATCTTTTGTAATTAAGTAGAATGACATATGAGTAACGATTTTTCATAATTTTTTGTTTGTTTTAAATTGATTATCAGAACAGTTGTAGAGAAGTGTGCCGATTGATTGACCTTTGTCATTGAGCAAACTCTTTGTCGGAAACTCTCAGTAGGCAATTTGACAGACAATAACAAAATATTAACTATTTTTTGTATTTATTAAATTGTATAGTTAAAAAAAAAATCTGATATGGACTCGACATGATTTTCTTGTACGCCTATTAAATTACATATACACGTTTTTAAAAAAAGAAAAGTACATAAAATTTTATTTCATTAATAACTTCTAATATGTTTTCATACTTTTTTTTTATTGTTATTATTGAATTAATATTTATTGTAAATTTTTTTTACAATCAGAGATTAATAATTATTAATAAATCATTATATTTAATTTAAAAAGAAAAATTAAAAAAGATATGAAGTCTGATTCGAACCGATGTGTCTTCCCTTTGTAAGATCCAAATCTTTCATTAATTAAAATTTTATTTGGCTATAACTCTGGAACGAATGAAAATATGTGCCCCTTATGATATATCGTTGAAAAGCTCTCAATGAGGGCTTATTACTGCAGTTAAGAAAAAGTCAAAAATCCATTTTGTTTTTGGATTTTGGGCTTTTTTGGATACTTTTGGTCCAGTTAATTGCACGACAGGTGCACAACTAGATCTTACAACAGCCATAAATTCAAATATTTCAATATCCTACGGCTAATCGTTTTTGAGACATACATACGTACGGCGAAATACATACGAACGTACAGACGACACGCTGAAACTAGTCAAAATGGATTCAGGGATGGTTAAAATGGATATTTTCGTTGAAATCTGAAAACCGAAATTTTTCGCAATCACAATACTTCCTTTACTTCGTACAAGGAAGTAAAAAAGAATTCATGGTGATATAGTGGATGTACCTCTTCATTAGTTGTTATCATCCAATGATATGCAGTATTCCTAAAACAATTCTATAATGTTACTAATGAGACAACTTTCCGCAATAAATTTTTAATATTTTTATTGTCTTCAGTCATTTGACTGGTTTGATGCAGCTCTCCAAGATTCCCTATCTAGTGCTAGTCGTTTCATTTTGGTATACCCCCTACATCCTACATCCCTAAAAATTTGTTTTACATATTTCAAACGTTGCCTGCCTGCACAATTTTTTCCTTCTACCTGACCCTCTAATATTAAAGCGACTATTCCCGGATGCCTTAATATGTGGCCTAGAAGTCTGTCCCTTCTTTTAACTATATTTTTCCAAATGCTTCTTTCTTCATCGATTTGCCGCAATACCTCTTCATTTGTCACTTTATCCACCCATCTGATTTTTACCATTCTCCTATAGCACCACATTTTAAAAGCTTCTAATCTTTTCTTCTCAGGTATTCCGATCGTCCAAGTTTTACTTCAGTATAAAGCGACGCTCCAAATATATACTTTCAAAAATATTTTCCTGACGTTGAAATTAATTTTGGATGAAAACAAATTATATTTCTGACTGAAAGCTCGTTTTGCCTGTCCTATTAGGTATTTTAAATCACTCCTGCCTCGTTCATCTTTAGTAATTCTACTTCACAAATAACAAAATTTGTCTACCTCTATAATCTTTTCTCTTCCTATTTTCACATTCAGTTGTCCATCTTCATTATTTCTACTAAATTTCATTACTTTCGTCTTTTCTTGTTATTTTTTAATATATATATATATATATATATATATATATATATATATATATATAATTTAATAAAACGTTATATTTCTCGTCTAACCATTCTTTCCTGAAAACTAAAAAAAAAATGCATAAATGACCATTTCGTTTTAGTTTAGATAAGAAGGAACTCTTCAAAAAGCCTACACTCAAATAACTAAATTATAATTACAAATTGTCGAATTTAAAATCCGGAAATTTTAATAATTGAATGGGTTGCTGTATCAATTTAGCTAATTAATATTACTAGAAAATCTGGGTAGTTTATCTATAGGGAAATTTAACGAATGGTGCAAGATTGTATCAATTTATAACTTTTTTTATTATAATAATAATTATCTTTGAAATGAAAATAAACAATATTTTTCGTTGTATATAATAACAATAAGGAATGGTAGTGGTTAAAGAATATTGGTCCGTTATCCGTGACTGATTTATATATTTCAATTTACTTCGGATCAAAACCTCATTTTAGATTCCATCCCCTTTTCTACGTCATTTTAACATCTATCTTACATACATTGTACGTGATGAAATCGTATAAATTTCATAATAATGTAATTGAAAGATTGAAATGAGACGTTCAATATTCATAAATTTCCTTTCACTTGGAGCTCTCTATACTTACTACTGGAATAAATCGATTATGTAGAATTTGATATTCATACTACTTGATTTTCTTTCACGGTTTTAAATAAGTGTTTTTGAATTTATATTTTACTTTTCTTTACAAAGAGAAAATTTTGAACAATACCAGTATAATATTATTTCTTTATTTAATCAAATAAAAAATTAAATAGATAATAATTAGTTATGGAGAATTAATTTATAAATATAGAAATACAGTTGCTGAATAACTTATTAATTATTCATATTGCATGATAATTAGTTTTTGTTATTTAAAAGTTAGCTATAATAAAATATTCATAAGATTTTTATTCCGACTACTAGCCTGAATAAAAACAAATCCCTTTCGGTACGCCGGAAGGCGGAGGTAGATTTCACGGTGCTAAGTAACGGATAAAAAAGATTTCCACCTTTAAGTTAAGAAAAACTTCAAATTTACTCAGTATTACAATGGTTACATGTGAAAACAGTTTCACATGTTTAGCATACAAGCTTCATCTTCTTACAATTCCACAAATATTTTGGCCATTCCTTGCCATAAAGGTTGGTCATATCAAAAATTGTTTCAGACAAAAGTTTTAGGTAATGTTTAGAGAAATATCAACCACTTTAAACCGATTCTATACTGTACCTATTAAGGGAGATATTTTTTTTTTTTGTCTTCAAAACCCCATTTTTTCACCGCGTGGGCCAATGGTTGGTGATAGCCAAAAACTTTACTTAGATAGGTTTTAGACCCATATGTAAAGATTAGTAGGAACTTTAATCGAATTCGATATTTTACTTAATAAGATAATGCGATATATTGTTTTTTTTTTTTTAAAAGTCCCCCCATTTTTCACCTCAATGGTCCAATTTTGCCCATTAACGAACTCAACCGTGGTTTTGGGACTTCATATTTTACGTATAATTTGAAAGTTATTGGCGCAAAATTACGGCAGTTATCGAGTCCACAAGAAAGTGAAATATATACATATATATAAATGGATATATAAAATTTTGAGCTGACGTGGTTTTGGGGTCTGGGGTATGTGAAACGCGGAGATATGTCGAAATTTTTCGGAAGTCGAATCATGGTGCCAATTACAATAGGAGGCTTTCTTATGAAATCTACCTAATATTTAACCATAAATAAACATCAATTTAAATAAAAATATTAATTAATTTTTTAAATATTTAAATATCAATTATTCATGAAATCTTCTAATTAAAAAAGTATAAATTAAGAAGCACTACTGTTCAAATAATTTCCGCCGTGGTTTAATACCTTGGACAGGAGTAATAATCCTGTGTATGAATCGCTGATTCAACTAATAATAATAATAAATAAAGACATTGTTCATTTTACATTGTTACTTAATTTATGATTAAATGAATAGTGTACATGTTTACTGTATGAATGCTTAATTTAGACTGAACAATACAGAAATAGTTACGTTATTAATAGAAAATATCAGCTGTTAACAAGGTTGAGTGAATATAGATGAATTCGTTTATCTATTTTTATCTATTTACCTATTTTATCAATTGTCATTTATTTTCATTATTTATCTATTTTATCATTTATATATTTTTTAGTGAGTAAGAACTATACAGTTGATATATTTATTTCTTTTTTCAAATTAATTAAGAGATGATGATACATGCGTCTGCACAACTACACATTCATAAAAATGTGACTATGTCAGTATCACATGGTCCACAGGATTGAACTCTTTCTATTGAATTCGTAGGTGGCACATTGAATTACATTAACATCTAAATTAATCCGAACACAGGTGTTATTTAATAAAAAGTGACCTTATTTAGAAAAAAAAATCATACCTGTACAATTTGTGAATATCTAAAATTAATATGTCCTTTTTTATTCTTACCCACTTCACGTCCACGATTTGACAACGACTTAACATTTTTTTTTTGACTTCATCACGAAACCACACCGATATTATTGCTTTAATGAGGTCAATTTTTGTGGTACAATTAAATTTTTTAGAGTCGTTTTTTTCTATTTCCCGAAGATTTTCAATTAGATTTAACTCTGGAAAATTACCTGTCAAGGGAAGCACTTTAATATTTCGTTCTTAGAATAATTTTTCTACTTTTCTGGCAGTATAGTATGGCATCAAGTCTTTTTGGAACACTATGTTACCTAGTGAAAATTTTGTTTGAAGTTATGTTACAATCTTTTCCTTCAGACTTTAGATGTAACCATCACTTTTCAATATATCAACTGCTGGAAATAATATCAAGGACGTTTAAATGTGAAACAATGCCAAAATTTTTTTCTGGGGGTGTTTAACTGATTGTTGGATATGATCCAGTGATGTATTTTCATCTGATGCTTTTTTTAATGTATGATCCCTTTGCTTCTTAACATAAAAATGTGACTTATTGGAAAATATAACATTTTTTTAGTCTTCTTTGATCCAGTTAACATGTTCTTTAGCTCATAAGAGCCTTTCTTCGCCAATCACTGGTGTTAAAAGCTGCTTTTTAAGTGACCCGAAGCGATAAACTTTCCGTCCACCTGTAAGAAATCAGTATCTAACAGTTTTCACATGCAAATCTGTTCCACTGGTTGCCAATTCTCTAATTTAAGTCCACAATAAATAATTTTGGATCAAATTTAATTTTTCTCACTAATAACCAATCCTATGTTGGAGTAGTTTTGCTTTTACGGGTGAATTTGCCTTTCCTTTACGGGAAAAAAAAATTTATTTAAATTGTTGTAAAATAGTATTAACTATTTCTAAAGTACACTCAGAAGCTATTTTTCGTTGTATCATACTGGTGCACTCAGAAAGAGAAAGAATTTTCGAACACTTTTTTGAAGGTTTATTCATTATTATATATTTATGAACAAAAAATACAAAAATATGATTTTTTTCGAAAAAATGAAATAATCTTTCACAAAACACTATTTATATCATGAAAATCACGCTAAAATAACCAAAGAATAATAACCTCACATTACACAAATAACTTAAAGAATAGGTGTGGTAGAGCATGGTTGGTCTAGTGGCGAACGCGTCTTCCCAAATCAGCTGATTTGGAAGTCTAGAGTTCCAGCGTTCAAGTCCTAGTAAAGCCAGTTATTTTTACACGGACTTGAATACTATATCGTGGATGGGTACGAGATTCTTTGGTGGTTGGGTTTCAATTAACCACACATCTCAGGTATGGTCGAACTGAGAATGTACAAGACTACTTCATTCACACATACATTACATATCATCCTCTTAAGTATTATCTAAACGGTAGTTACTGGAGGCTAAACAGGAAAAAGAAAAAGCATAGTAGCCCAACATAAAAATTAAAAAAAAAAAAATTCAATGTATTTTGATTAATTTTCAAGCTACTGTAAGTGGTATGAAATAAAAACTAGTTTTCCTGTTGGAAAATAATAGTTTTATGAGGTAAATAATTTTTGTGAAGTATAACAATTGACGTCATGTATCATAAATACATTACATCAATTATTTCTGTAAGGTAGATAATAAAATATAGAAAAATCCAATTCAATATAAAAATTTATAAAATAAAGATTTATTACTTATTATTTTATTAAGATTTTACAAAGACCCACTGTAACGTAATATAGTTGAAATAAAATATTAATCAATATAGTTACGATGATATGCAACAAGTAACAGAAAAAAATATTTTTATTTATTTATTTTTTAAATGATACTTTATAAAAACTAGCGATTTATGAAAGGTTAAAAAATTCTATTATTCACTGAAGTCAAGTATTTCCAGTAATATACTCGTATTATGATAAATTGAGCTATGATAAATCATTTTAGCTCAAAGCTTAAAAATAATTATTGAACTAAGTTATCAACAACATGATTCTGAAAAGAATTTTTGTAATTCTTACGATTTTTTAATTCTACACGTCTTACATAAAGTCAGGAACATTAATAACATGTTTCATATGAAACAAATTTCTTAAAATGTGGAAATTTTAAATAGTAATTACTTGTATAAAAACGCATCACCAAAACATATTGAGAAATGAAAAGTAAAATAAATAAAAAAACTTCATGCTTAAACAACCAACTGATATTAAAATATTATTTTCTCTTTTATTAGGTAATAATGTTAACTTACCAATGTTTTATTGACATCACCAATTATTAATTATTAGCAGAATAATTATTACCGTAGATTTCAATCATCATTCTCCTTCCATGAACCTAAAAATAAATAATATTAATAATATATAACCTAATAATAATATATAATCTATTTATTCTATTTTTTGTTTAGGTTACCTTAGCGGCGGCGGAAGCGGTTGGAGCAGTGGTGGCGGAGGATATTACAGTGGCGGTGGAGGTGGTTGGAAAAGTGGTGGAGGAGGCTATGGAGGAGGAGGCTATAGTGGTGGAGGAGGAGGAGGCGGTGGCTGGAAAAGCGGTAAAATATTGTTATAATATTTAATCTTAAAAAAATATTGCTAGATAAAATTATTATTCATTAGAAGATATGATGGATAATCGTTTATTTAAAAAGTTTTATGATCCGGTTTAAAAATAAAACATTTCTAATAATTAACTAACTTGGTATAATTTTAAAATTATAAATATGAATTAAGTATTTTTAATAAATAGAGACCGTTACTTATTTTAATTCTTACTAAATCAATTTAGTGATATTTTATCTCCAAATTGCATTTTTTTATATTAAAAAAAAATTATTTAATTTTTACTGGTTCAAACACAAGCACGTTTAATTATTTAATTACTCAGTTCAAGTTTATAAAACTAGTTTATATGGTTTCGAAGCTTGGCACATACAAGAATGATTCAACATATTCTGTATTGACTCATTCTTTATTGCACCTAATACAGAAGAAACTCCAATAGATGTATACTAAGTAATTATTTAATTTAAATACCTAGGTTAAGTTTATTATTACTGTAAACGACTTTTACAACAAATTAATGTCTTTGTTACATAATGAGAATAAAGTTCATATTTTATTATTATTATTTTTAATTTTTGTTTTACGTTATCAGTTAAATGTGAAATATATTTATTTACTTTTATACAAAAACAATAAATTACGATTTAATAAATTACTCTAAGAAAGGATTTTTTAATATAAAATAGTGTAGTCATTTTTTATTTAAAATAAAATTTATATTTTTATACCATGTTGTTTTAAACTTTAATTAACAAAACTTTTATAAATTTGAATAACGATAAAAATTTATGTATGTGTCTGCGTATGCGCGTGTGTGCTTTATTCATTTATTTCTAACGTATTACATATTTTTAAAGAACATAAGTCAAAATAATAATACTCTTTGCAGTATTATATAAAATTATCATGATTACGTAAGTTTTATATTTTATATGTTAACGATTTTTTTATTCCTGTTTCACGAAGTAAAAAAGTGAAAGTGATGTGAATTATACCACGAGATATTATGAAAAGTAAACAATTTCCACTTTTCAACTTATAAAGATATCCGATTACATTTTCTAATTTTAATTAATTTTTTTCTAAATTGTAGTGTTAAAAAATTCCGGTATTACAGGTGTTAAGCTGCTTATCGTTATTAAACCAATAATGATTTCGCGTAATTTTCAATAAATAGATTTGTATGCTGTTTAGAAATATGATACATTAGTATAGGACAAGCCGAACTGGCACAGATCCACACGTACAAGTACGCATATACACAATTCGAAATAAAATACATAATATTTTATGAAGAATACCTGACAGAGTTCCTTCTAATATAAAATACAAGTTGTCACACACACACACACACACACACACACACGCACACGCACACACCCACACCCACACATATACACAATTCGAAATAAAATACATAATATTTTATGAAGAATACCTGACAGAGTTCCTTCTAATATAAAATACAAGTTGTCACACACACACACACACACACACACACGCACACGCACACACCCACACCCACACATATATATATATTTCAAATGTATTTATATTTATTTATAATTTTTCATTGTAATAGTTCATTGTCATTCAATCCGTGTGACGGATTACTCATAACAACAGTAAGATTAAATAATAATTACATGAGTAAAGTGAAATTATGCATTACTCATAGGCTTCGCTAGTATACGGTTGCGAGTGTCCTTGCAAAGTGAGTGGGGAAGATTGGAATATATCAACATTACAATTCCGCGTTCCAGATCGATTTCTATAAAGTATTTTCGTTATTATTTATACAACAATAGTACAAACGGGAAACATTTTCAAAAATACTCTTTTCTTAGAAATGTTTTCCTTGCTTAGATTTCTAAAATGATTTGCGAAAATTGCAGATTTCTATATTACGTACTAAGATGAACATGATTTTTGGAAACTTTTATGGACTGTTCTATCTTTCTACTGATTTTATCCCAAACATACATTTACACCCCAAATTGTAATAATACGTTTTACTATTAATTAAAAATCAATTTTTGTTATTATAGTATTAAAAAGTTTTTTGTATTATGTGAAACTTTTTTTAACATATAAAAATTTCATTTTTTTATAAAAATTTATTTTAATTTATATTAAAAAAAAATTATATAAAAAAAAATGTTTGATAGTCTTTTTAAATGTTTAAAAAATAATCTCTTCCACACATACTCATAAACTATCTGGTAAAAAATTACACAAATAACAAACTAAAAAAAAAAAAAATCATCTGGTAAATAATGCAAAAGGTGGAAAATTAATAAAAGAACATGGGTAATGAAATGAATTATTTTTTTAGCGTGTACAAAAATGTCATGCTTGACCCGGACTCAAATCCAGAACCTTCGATGAAATTATTTTCTATAGTATACTAAAATTAATGCATATAAAAAAACATTAGTTTTATTATAATAAAATTATAAAGTAATAATTTAATCCAATGCAGACATTAATTTAATAAAAACAATTTAGAAACCTACAACAATGAATTAAATATTAAACACGGGAAAAGGAAAATTTGTTTTTTTTTATATGATTGATAAGAGAAGTTTTTTAAACCAACATTCAGGCAGTTTTTTAAATGAAAAAAAGGCAATTTTGAAGAAAAGTAAATTTATTTTCAGATTCAGGAATACCAAATTAGTAAGTAAGACATGACCAAAAACTCAATTTTATAAATTTTTGGGTAAAGGCAATTTTGAAACTCATCTCTACATTTGATCATTAATTATTATTTATTTTCTTTTAAATGTATAGTCTATATAAATTTATATTTATTTGTTATGTAAGTACGAAATATAAAAATATTACCATAAATATCTTATCTGTGTAAAAGTACATAATCCGTTACATACAGCTTTAATATGCAATGAAAGAAATACAATTTGCATTGAATATATACTAGTAAAGTAAAAGTTGTATTTAATCTTTTACATTGCAGTACAACATTACTGTAATTATAGTTATATACCTGATAATATAATCGTCTCTCATATGCTAAAGTTCATAGACCTTCCTTTTTAGATTACCACAGGTTTATGCTTCTTCATTATCTCACTAATCTTTCTTTAAATGATTTTCAAGGTATATCACGTTTTTCCTGTCTACTGAAATCCATTCATTAATTACGTTGAACCAAGCAACTGGAACTCATTCTTCTTAAGAGTTCTTTACATAGTAACTGTTTAACTTGTTTACTTTTACTATTATCATTTGAATCTTCAAGCATCACTTCTATTTCTTATCATATTGTTAGTAGTTAACTGATGACAATTTTTATAGATTAGTATTTAAAATCGTAGGAATTTTTTGCAATTATCATACATTTTGAACGAATTTCAAACTTCCATGACTGTACAAGCTCAAAAGAGCAAAAACACAAAAAGGAAGTTAAAATTTAGTTGATTGGAAATTGGATATTCTAGCTACTATATATATAAATTGATTATGCTTTAAAAAATGTAATAAAATTAATATTATACTTTCTTCAATTAAAATGAATGAAAATGTAATACTTTAGTAAGAGTCATAGTAATAGATTATCATAAGTGCATTAACCTCTTTTAAATTTTCAAATTTAGCTTAACTAATATTTAAAAAAAATAATAATATTAATATATATGTATCTATAATACTCGTTTACTAAATTAACTTCCTGAATCATCCAGAAATTGTGATAAAATATATTTAATTTTTAGTTTTTAGTAGAAGGTGGAATTTACAGTTTAAACTTTTCTGAATAACTCAGAAAATATCCTTCTGACAACTCTTCAGATTAGAAAGAAACAACAGTGTTTTTACTTCTGCTATTAAACAGTCTATGTGATTTTTGATATAAAACGAATCTGTTTAATTATTCTTAATAGATTTTAAAACGGGAAGAAATTCTGGATTCCATATATATTTATTGTTATTTATTTATTTTATACATGAAAATTTGATTTCCATATGGATTATTTAAAATTTTTATTTTAGTAATTATTCATTCAAATAACCAGAAATAATTTATGGAAGTGTATATTTTTTCTATTTTATTTTATTTATTTTGTTTGTGAAATAGAGCAGCTACATAATGTCTTCGTATATTATACGAAAATACAGATAAACATGTATACATAACCCAATTTTACAATAATTACAGAGTTAACAATTTTGCATTTTTATAATGAAAAAACACATAATTCAGAATATACAAAATGCAGAACACAATTTTAATAATAATACACTTTAAAAATAATAATAATTACAAATTCATAAAAATGAATATAACAACCAGATTTACAATTTCGACGATTATTAAGTAATAACTTTAAGAATTTTTTATTTTCATTCTTATTTTGCACCTCCAACACACCCGAGTAACCTCAGCACCACAGACTGGCGAAAGAGGTTACGCAGCAAGGAATCGATAGGGCCCAAACTAGGAAATAAAAAAGTAAAGGGAAATAAAAAAGGACTAAATTAAACCAATAAGTGACTACACCTCCAAGGATAACAATCCGTAACTACATAATTTCCTCAAATTTTCAATAAAGGTTTTCTCACCTTCCCAGTACCTTATTTTATCCTGAAATTTCACCGCAACGCTGGTACACTGTTCAATCGGAGGCTCGGTAAAATCAACCGGCGTCACAATATGTCTAAAAGACCTCACTGACCTGGCCTGGTTTTGCAAGAGGTATTGCGTTTATTATTATTATTATATAATAACAGAATAATCTATTTTCTCCAATTTATTACGGTTTCTCTTATTATGATTATTATGACTATTATTATTGGTTATATTCAAAGTTTTAAATTCTATTTTCTCCAGGCGGAGGTGGATACGGAGGTGGAGGATACGGAGGCGGCGGTGGATACGGAGGTGGTGGAGGCCAAACAGTAAAAATAATCAAAATTTACACTCTTGGAGGTTCAGGAGGAGGATACAGTGAGTTATTAAAATAATAATAAAAAAGAATTCAAATAAATGATTTACAATTAATTAAAAATATTGTTATTTTTAATTAGTTAACGTAACCAGTTTAACATACCAGTATAACTATTAAAATTAAATAACAGCAGAAATTTAAACTGTTATAGTTTATTTATATCCTGTTCTAACAATCTCTGATATATGGAATAAAGTAGATCATCTAGCTGTAAAAATCTACTAGCTGTAAAGTGGAAATCAACTTAGAAAAACTTTTAAAAAGGTGAGAGTAAAATATATTAATTCGGTTATCACTTTCATGAAGAAAATTTGTCGAGAAAAATTTAATAAATTTTTAGTTGTATCATAAATACTTGTTATACATCAACAATCTATTCGATTACAATTTACATTTAATCCATGCAAACTGTTAAGCGGATTAATAATCTGTTAATAAAGAGTTAAATAAAAATCAAACATTGTTAAATCAATCAATAATAAGAGTTGTTACATTTCACAATAAATTTACCAACAATAGAACACAAATCAATTATATATATATATCTATATATCAACAAAAAATATTAATTAAACATTTTAGTAGTAAATTTTTATGATTGATTGAAAAAAAAATTACATAAGCTATATCAGTCATATGTAGTGTAGTGTCCAAAAATCCAAAAAAACTTGCAATGAAGTTGTAAACCGTACGGTGGGTCTCGTAGACATCATTTCTTCCGCTTAAAAAACAAAAATTTCTGAAATATAAATAAAACTGTTTTTAACAAAATGATACAGATATGAAAAAAATAAGACGCTACAATTCTATTATCAAAATCTGTTATTAATTTAGAATTTTCTTTAAAAAAAAACATGTTAAATATATATAATAAACCATAGATATACAGTAATACATAATAAACAGTGATTTCCAAATATTAAGCAAATAAATAATAAAAATGCTTTACAAAAATTATAACGGCCCGATTTTTTTATTAAACAGCGAACAATCATAAGAATTGTATTATTTGTGTAAATGTGATATGTATTATATATAAATGAAATCGGGCCGGTAAGAGTTTTGTAACAAAATTTTTTTTGCTTATTATATGGAACGCTTAAACATTTTTTTATTATCTATTATTGTATATCTATTGTCTATTACATATATTTAGCGTGTATTTTTTTTTAAACAAAATTTTAAATTAATAACAATTTTGATAACAATTTTCTTCTTTTTTTCATATCAGTATCGTATTGTTAAAAACAGTTTTATTTATATTACAGAAATGATCGTTTTTTGAGAAGAAGAAATTATATCTGCGAGACTCTTACCGTACGGTTTACAATTTTATTGTAATTTTTTAGGATATCGCTGCGTTTTGTTAGATTATTCTTTTATGTTTTTTTATGGATTACTGATTGTTATCTTATAGATTTATTATTAAAATTTATTACCTTAGAATAAACAAATTGAATTTTACGGACAAATTTTTTTTTGTTCATATCATTCATTTCATACCATATTTTTCCTTTTTAATAAAACTAGTATAATGACCTTTACGAATCGAAAATCCGTGATGCAATATTGCGCTTATTACTTTGTAAGTGTAATCCTCTTTTTTTATCGTAAAATTAGACTTTAGCAATTGAATTTATTTCTGCTTTATTTATTCCTTTTTTTTAATAAAACTAGTATAATCTCTTGTAAACTAATGAATTTTTTTTAACAAGTGATAGGAATTAAAAAAATTGTTTCATCTTTAATACTTTCATTTACGTAAAAGAATTTATTATTAAAACAAGCTGTAATATAGTTTCTTTCAAAATTTTATTATTTCAAGTACATTATCAAATTTTTGTACGCTACCTAGTACTATCAAGTACTGCTATATAGTGGCGCGATTCGTAAAGGTACATTAAAAAATTGAATAAAATGACGTATTCGAGTCCCGCGGTTGATCAAATGGAAAAAAAAAACGTTGGCTAAAAAAATTCGAGGTATTTTTTGAAAGTATTCTTTATTACTAATGTAATTGAACTGAAATATTATGTTTTCATGTTAATCTTTTCCCCCATTTTCATTTCACTGTTATGTTTAGTCATGTTCAGAACTGTAAATGTAGTTCGTTGACTTTGTCGCCTCTTACCGACGAACTCCGTGGTATACATATTTATTTAGCCTATGGTTATAATCTAAATCAGTTTTTTTTTTGTTTTTTGTTACAATGGCCACAAATTCTCCCCATATTACTAATATATTCATGAGAAAGTATAAATTTTATAAAACGAAAATATTTTCGTCGAATTATCATAAAAAAATATATGTATATATATATATAGAAATATATATATATAGAATTATATATATATATATATATAATTAATATATATATAGATATATATATAGAAATTTGCCCGAAATAACTACCATGTAAAACTAGTAATTAATTCCATGTAGTTTTTTTGTATTATTTGTAAATATATATATAATAATAAAAATAATCAAATCATTATCTCCTCATTTAAATGCTACAATCATAATATTTGTATTTTTTAATATTTTTTAATCTTATTCCAGGTGGTGGTGGAGGATATGGAGGCGGCGGTCACGGAGGTGGCTGGAGATCTGGCGGAGGAGGATACAGCGGTGGAGGAGGATACAGCGGCGGAGGAGGATACAGCGGCGGTGGTGGTTATGGTGGCAGTGGATGGAAGGGAAGTGGTTGGTCATCCGGCGGTGGATATGGAGGTGGTGGTGGATATGGAGGCGGTAATATATGGAAATCTGGTGGCGGCGGAGGCTATGGAGGTGGCGGCGGATGGAAAAGCAGTGGGTGGTCTTCAGGAGGTAAAAAAATATTTTTTTATTATCCTTTATATTAGATAAAACCATAAAAATTTTCATTCTGAAATGTTATTGTTTTAATAAGAAATGTCACGAAATTACAATTCATTTTTTTATTATTCATTATTTTCGACTAAGATTAATATGTTTAAATTTATGTTAATTTCTGCCACCATATTTCTATAATGGCTGGACCAATTTTTATGAAACATGTAATTTTTAAAAATATATTTTAATATTTGAGTTGGTATGGGTGTTTTATAACATTAGAAAAAAAAAATTATTAACTCATCTGAGTTTATTCCACTTCAAAAAATGAGTTTACCACTTTTTTGAAGGTAGAAGGTATTAACTGCGCCTCCATTTTATAATCTGATTTTAAAATAATAATAATAAAATAAATTATTGTAATACGTATATAATGATATATTAAATGTTTTTTTATATCAGAGAATTTTTTGAAAAATTTTAAATTTTATCTGTTTTTACAGGTGGTGGCGGCTGGTGGTGAAATGAAGACACATTTTTATAAAGAAGCATATTATCAAAATATCAAAACACAGTCAAAATATACCAAAAGAAATTCATTAAATCACACTTAAAATGTTATCACAACCACACGTATTTTCTAAATAATGTAATTTTTTTAATTTTTTATTTTTATTAAAACAGTATTAATATCAATTAAATTTTGTACAGTGTAATATAGTAAATAAAATGTATTTTTTTTTTTAATTTTTTGTGTGTTTGAAGTAGTTTTTTTACGCACTTACATATCACATTACACGTTAATTAAAAAAAAAAACTAAAAAAAAACTGAAAAAATGAGTTTGATTGTATTTGTAAAAACGATTTTTGATTGTATTTAATTTTCGTAAAAACTAAATAATATAATTAAAAAAAATCATCTTATTTCTCTACCCCGTGAAGCATAAGCACAGCCGAGGGAATTGTCCACTCTAACGGATCGTTTCAGTGCCTGCCTCTAACCCCTAGGGCACGGTATCCAGGCCCGACTATGTCGTTCCTGAACCCACCCAAGCGGCCGGGACTCGGTCTTGATGCCTTGCCTCCAATATGAGTATCACACAAATGGAGCCCCCTCACCGGATCTCGGTCTTTTAACAGCTGCCTATCTCTAACCAGGTCCGCCGAGGGGGCCCCCGCCGGGTCTCGGTCTTTACAGCTCGAAGGCGAAAGAATCCTCTTGTCTCATCGTCGCCGCCCATTCCAGCAAGCCTGGACGAACGACGAATTCACAGGAGGCTGTCCATCACCCCTTCGTTAACTCGTTGTTCCTGTCTTTGTGCTGTAGTATTGTCGTTATATATTCTTAACAAAGAACTCTGAATTTAGGATTGATCCAGTAGTCATATCCCACTGGATGTGACCGATCCAGGAAGCTCCGACAGAATGATGACGTCCATGAATTGACGCAAGGCCACGTCCCAGGTTATGTCCAACGACCTACTACTCCTGCTCGTATTAATTTGTTTTATACATCATCGAAGGGTTGGACAGACCTCAGTCCTGTGACCTTCCTTAACACAAATCATGCATTTCGTTTCGTTGTGAAAATGGGTTCGCCTGTGGCTCAAATACCCACAGTTGAAACACAATCTGGATCGGTCGGGTCCTGTACAGGCGGCCGACATGTGCTCCAAGGTCCAAAACCTAAAGCAGCGATCCTCAAGGGTCCCTGAATCAAGCCCTGTAGTGGACCCAACAGATCTTAATCCTCTGATATGTGGTTTCCTCGCTATGCCATATGAGGTGGTAATGGTGGCATTTTGCGTTATCACCGTACGCTGGACGGAGTAAGGTCACTTTAAACTATTCATCTTCCCGATATCAGCGGTAACTGAGTCTTTCACAGTTCGAAGTAGTTCAGCATATGTATGTCCAGCCGCCTTCACAACGACTGTGCCACTAGTTGGTATGGGTGTCGTGGATCTCTTAGTCACCGAGGTATTCGTGTCAACCTTCAACCCACTCGTCCGAGGATCAATAACTTTCACGGAAGCTCCTGTCTTCCCAACAACATATAATATCATTCTTTCGAAGTACTGGCCAATGTTGATCTGCGGTAAAAGAAACACAGGTATCGGGTTTTCTTCGAGCACCTTCCTGAGAGCGGCCAAAATAACACTCAACGAATTGAACTTCCTGTTCTCAGTAGGTTTCTCATCTCGCCAGAGTATCTTTGACCTGTCCTCAACTACATCCCCAGGCCATTCCAGTCGGGCTCGCCGAGGTCTGTGTAGCAGAGAGGCATTGAAACGACGTATTATATCGTTAATTGTAGATTTTCCAATTAAGCGTTCAACAAAGTTCATAAGTTCCGCAGGCCATTTCGTGATGGCAGCACCGACTACCTCTTCATCCGTCAGCATCTGCTCCATGATTTTGCGCAGACTGCGATCCTGTAACAAAGTTTGTGTTGCCGCATCCACCTGAATCGGAGACTCCGTGACGCAGACCTGACAAGCAAAAAAGCAAACCCGCAGGCCGACGAGGACCACCACCCACCATGACATCTTTGAGGAGCCTGTTTGTGGTACCAGAACAGGTTTTGATCTCCTTCTTTGTATTCGTGCAGTTCGCCACCAAAGAGCTCAGCACCTTAAATTGTTTCGCCAGACTCAGAAGATTTTCTTCGAATCCATCCACATCATTCAGTCAGTCCACACTCTGACAAACTGATGTAACTGTGGGGTCCGTAAAGTCCATCCCTGTTTCTCCCATTTTCACACAAGAGGCCTCCGTAGTCGCCTTCAATTTCTTCCCGGTCCTTTCCAACGGCAAGGAGCTGCGTATGGGCCGTTTATTCGTCGATTTCTGTCGTATCCGGTAATCCTCCCCCTCCATGTCCACCTCATACACGGAGCCCGGCCTGTCGGAAAATGAGGGTTCGGGTTCGGGTTCGTACCCCTCCTAAACTCCGTGACTAGATTTCCGTGCACCACTATGGTCTTCACTGTCAGACGAAGCCGAATCACACAGATCCATTCCGACCCGTTTCTGTAGTTGTATATCACACCTCATCCTCCGTTGCCATTGTCCGTCCGTCTGCCTGGTAACTCTCCTTCGTTTTTTATCTTCCGTTCCAGATACTGTAGGCCGCAAATCACCTGTCTTAGAACTAGGTAGCCAAGTGCCCCGCATTGAGCCTCAATCATTAATGTCACCAGAGCAATGGAAGCAAGTTGTCCCACCTGGGGTCCGTCCCCCGCCACATGCATGCTCTGTGTGGTGATCTTCAGCCACAATCGCGGTGTCGGTATCAGACATCATTTAGTTACACTAGTTAAATTTTTAATGTCTAATATGTAAAAAAAAATCAGCTGCTAAAATCTAACACCTGAATAAATGTTTTTATAAACCAAATTAAATCCCAATGACTTTTTAAACGTGTTTAGAATACCAAGCAGTATCACATAACAACAAAAGTAACGAAAATAATTGGAAAATACCAAAAAAAAATGAGTATAACCTATCGCTGCTAAAGTAACAGACCCTAGCTACGGGCGACTGAATAGAATACAATTAATTAAAAAACAAAACAATAACAACACAAAAAATTAGCATCAACAAAACACAAAGGTAAACACTTGAAACTTAATACTTCAATGACATAATAACAATCCTACGACTACACTTGAAGCCATCTTCCGCTAACAGAAAAATTCAGTTTGTTATGATGTTATTCAATTACGATGTTATCTAACTTAGGACGTTATTCAACCTGGTTATGTCGTATCAAGAATTAAAACCTTTTTATGACAGAAACAACTACCGTTTTTCAGAAAATATTTAAATTTATACACTCAAACAAAGGTTACATGATATTGATGGGATTGTATATTTATTTTTATGCAGAAAAAAATTTTTTTTCTATATTTTTTAGACCTAATAACTTATAATCACTGAAAATAATTAAAATTTTGCGTTTTCTAAAAAAAAAAAAAGATATTTTTTGGTTAGTAGAAATTTTAACAGGCAGAATTTATTATATAAAATTATAATTGTTCCAGGAATAAATATTAAATTACTTAAACTGGAAAGGTATTTTTTTTTATAATTTGTTAAAAATCTGTCAAGCTAACAAACTTTCATTGTTTACCTTTCATGTATTTCATTATTTAATGTTTGCTATACCATTATTATTTTTTTTTTAATAAATCAAGGATATAAAGAGTAGCTATTTATTTTTACTTAACGTAAAGATGGAGATAGAGGGAAAGAGAGAGTAGATCATGTCAAAAATGAGATACCAGGTCTTTTTATAAATCTTAACTTTTTAGGATCCAATTAGTACATATAGATCAAAAATATATACATGTATTTACATTATGTATGTGCATCGAACTACTTCCGGCCTTATATCTCACGATTGCCCACACTTTTTTCTTCAAATTTGGCTCAAATATTTTTATACATGGGCATTAATCATACTATTTTTTATCAATGTGTTAAATGGGTGAAGGATATCGCAAAAAAATTAAATTTCGAGTTTCGTCTGAGGAATTTTAGAGAAAACTTTATAAGAGCAAATTTTTTACCTAATTATTCATACATAAATAATTAAAAAAAACAAATTTTCAAAAAACCATCCTCTACCTCTTAAAATTGAAAAATAATTTTTTTTTTTGCTCCCGTCGGTTTAAATATGTTTCAAAAATATTTTGAAAATTTGTACTTCATAACTCATAGCTATCAAGAAATATATACAATATTTTAAAATTATATAACCTGATCTAAAACACACAAAAGGTTTTTTGAAATTTTTCTTTTAAAAAGCATAACTTCTTTCTCTTCTTGTTTTCAAACAATGTTCTCCATTATAACACGGAAAGCTGTGGCAAGAATCTTATTATGAGAAATCTATTGTAACACAAATACATTCAGCTCTTAAAATGACTGTTTGAACAAATAACACTGTCTAATTGGCATTAACTAAATTCAATGAATTAGAAATGTTCATCATATTAGTAAAACTTCTGTAGTAATAAGAAAATTACCAATTAATTGTTTAAAAGTATTCACACTGAAAATTCAGATTCAAAAAATTAAATGATGAAGGCAAGCAAGTAGATTTCTTTGTGAATATGATTAATGTTAATATGACAAACATGCAACTACTGAAATCATACTGTTTCCGACAAATTATATTCAACTGCATTAATTATGTATTCGTCTGATTTGGTAATCTGAACAGCTGAATTAACTAGTTCAATACACTTATGTTCCCAAAGTTTGTATATGTCATGCACTATAATATCGACATATTACTGATTTTCTTTTTAAGCTGAAAAAATAGTCTTAAGAAATAACTATAACTAATTTAATTTTTTTTTCTTCATAAATTCACTAAAACTAAAAAGATGAATTTTTTTACAAGTATTTACTGCAGTTCATATTTTTATTTAAACATAAAAGAATGTAATTCATGAAAAAGTTAAACAGAGAGATTTGTAGGGAAAACCTTTTCCCTGAAAGTTTATATCTAATATCAATGAATTTTTTCACATGTGGATACAATCAGAAAAAGAATTCAAAATGAACTGCAAAACCACATCACTGCAGCTGAAACTATTACCCTGGATATTACAAAGCGTTATTAAAATGAAACTGAAAAAATACTGTTAATTAAATATTTCTAGTTTTTCTTGTTAATTTTTAATAAATCTGTTATTTTTACTTGAAATTTATCCAATACACTTTTACATCTTGTTTGTCTGTAAAATAAAATTCAAATAATAATTTAACAAACCATATATAGTGAAATCAGAAATTTAAAAAGGTTACCAAAAAGTAAATAGTATTTCATTCAGCTCATAGATAATTCTACATTATAACAATCATATCAGGAATAGCTGTATGTATTATTACATCAGGAATAAAATAAATACTTTGGAAGGACTAAGGAAAACCATGAATTTTGATCAAAGTATTATCACAAAATATAAAATTAGTAAAATTTGATAGTTTATATTAATATACTTCAGTAATAATAAATGTATGAAATAATAATGATGAAAATAATAAAACTGTTTAAAGATAAAATAATATTCTGATTATTATCAGTCATAGCGATAGAATCATTGTAATAAGGATAAAATCAAAACCTAAACCGACAACGATTGTTAACGTCTATATGCCTACAAGCGCCCATGATGATGATGAGGTGGAGTGTGTATACGAAGAGATTGATGAAGCAATTAAACACGTAAAAGGAGATGAAAATTTAATAATAGTTGGAGATTGGAATGCAAGCATTGGAGAAGGCAAGGAAGGAAATATAGTGGGTGAATACGGGCTGGGCAAAAGGAATGAAAGAGGGGACCAACTTATAGAGTTTTGCACGAAGTATAATTTAGTAATTGCCAACACTCAATTTAAAAATTATAATAGAAGAATATACACTTGGAAAAAGCCAGGCGATACTGCAAGGTATCAGATAGATTATATCATGGTAAAGCAAAGATTTAGAAATCAACTCGTTGACTGCAAAACTTACCCTGGAGACATTGATAGCGACCATTAGACATTGATAGATGACATTGATTGATGATTGATTGATTTATTAGACATTGATAGCGACCATAATTTGCTGATAATGAAATGTAGATTGGGGTTAAAAAACCTGAAGAAAAGGTGTCAGATGAATCGGTGGAATTTAGAGAAGCTTGAGGAAGAGGAGGTAAAGAAGATTTTCGAGGAGGACATCGCAAGAGGTCTGAGTAAAAAATATAAGGTAGAAAATGTAGAAGAAGAATGGGAGAATGTTAAAAAGGAAATTCTTAAATCAGCAGAAGCGAACTTAGGCGGAATAAAGAGAACTGGTAGAAAACCTTGGGTTTCAGACGATATATTGCAGCTGATGGATGAACGTAGAAAATATAAGAATGCTAATGATGAAGAAAGTAAAAGGAACTATCGGCAATTAAGAAATGCTATAAATAGGAAGTGCAAACTGGCGAAAGAAGAGTGGATTAAAGAAAAGTGTTCAGAAGTGGAAAGAGAAATGAACATTGGTAAAATAGACGGAGCATACAGGAAAGTTAAGGAAAATTTCGGGGTACATAAATTAAAATCTAATAATGTGTTAAACAAAGATGGTACACCAATATATAATACGAAAGGTAAAGTCGATAGATGGGTGGAATATATTGAAGAGTTATACGGAGGAAATGAATTAGAAAATGGTGTTATAGAGGAAGAAGAGGAAGTTGAGGAGGATGAAATGGGAGAAACAATACTGAGATCTGAATTTAAGAGAGCATTAAAAGATTTAAATGGCAGAAAGGCTGCTGGAATAGACGGAATACCTGTAGAATTACTGCGCAGTGCAGGTGAGGAAGCGATTGATAGATTATACAAACTGGTGTGTAATATTTATGAAAATGGGGAATTTCCATCAGACTTCAAAAAAAGTGTTATAGTTATGATAGCAAAGAAAGCAGGGGCAGATAAATGTGAAGAATACAGAACAATTAGTTTAACTAGTCATGCATCAAAAATCTTAACTAGAATTTTATACAGAAGAATTGAGAGGAGAGTGGAAGAAGTGTTAGGAGAAGACCAATTTGGTTTCAGGAAAAGTATAGGGACAAGGGAAGCAATTTTAGGCCTCAGATTAATAGTAGAAGGAAGATTAAAGAAAAACAAACCAACATACTTGGCGTTTATAGCCCTAGAAAAGGCTTTCAATAACGTAGACTGGAATAAAATGTTCAGCATTTTAAAAAAATTAGGGTTCAAATACAGAGATAGAAGAACAATTGCTAACATGTACAGGAACCAAACAGCAACAATAACAATTGAAGAACATAAGAAAGAAGCCCTAATAAGAAAGGGAGTCCGACAAGGATGTTCCCTATCTCCGTTACTTTTTAATCTTTACATGGAACTAGCAGTTAATGATGTTAAAGAACAATTTAGATTCGGAGTAACAGTACAAGGTGAAAAGATAAAGATGCTACGATTTGAAACAATGAACGGCATAGATGAAGTCCTACGCAAAAACTATCGCATGAAAATAAACAAGAACAAAACAAAAGTAATGAAATGTAGTAGAAATAACAAAGATGGACCACTGAATGTGAAAATAGGAGGAGAAAAGAGTATGGAGGTAGAAGAATTTTGTTATTTGGGAAGTAAAATTACTAAAGATGGACGAAGCAGGAGCGATATAAAATGCCGAATAGCACAAGCTAAACGAGCCTTCAGTAAGAAATATAATTTGTTTACATCAGAAATGAATTTAAATGTCAGGAAAAGATTTTTGAAAGTGTATGTTTGGAGTGTCGCTTTATATGGAAGTGAAACTTGGACAATCGGAGTATCTTAGAAGAAAAGATTAGAAGCTTTTGAAATGTGGTGCTATAGGAGAATGTTAAAAATCAGATGGGTGGATAAAGTGATAAATGAAGAGGTATTGCGGCAAATAGATGAAGAAAGAAGCATTTGGAAAAATATAGTTAAAAGAAGAGACAGACTTATAGGCCACATACTAAGGCATCCTGGAATAGTCGCTTTAATATTGGAAGGACAGGTAGAAGGGAAAAATTGTGTAGGCAGGCCACGCTTGGAGTATGTAAAACAAATTGTTAGGGATGTAGGATGTAGAGGGTATACTGAAATGAAACGACTAGCACTAGATAGGGAATCTTGGAGAGCTGCATCAAACCAGTCAAATGACTGAAGACAAAAAAAAAAAAATATTATCAGTAACTGAAGTCATTTTTGCTCATTTAAACAAATTAAATAAGGATTCAAGAAAACATTTTTTTAATTAAGTCTAACAGAAAAAATATAATAATATAAATAACAATAATAAATAATAATAGTTTTGTTAAAGGAAGTCTTAATTACAAAATTGCTTGGAAAAACTTTTATATAATTTATTAAATGGATTAAAAAAGCATAAGGCTGTTTTTTATAACCTTAAATATTATGCTATAAGATGGGAATATAAATCATCTGTCTGATTTGAAAGAATTGATTATTTTATCATTATTTCGGTATAAATAATTTTTAGATAGAGGGACTAATGTGGCTCATTTGTAAACATATATATATATATATATATATAAATGTTAAAACTTTTAATATATAAAATATTACGCTAAAAATTTTATATTTACCAAATATTATTTTTTAAATAATAATCAGTAATAAAATTAACAGGAATAACTCAAAACAAAGCAGGGCTACATCTTGACCCCGAAGGAGAAGACATCTGTCACGTGACGGATCCAGTCGCCACATCACCACTTCCGTACCTAGCCCCCCCCCCCCATAGGAGCTTAACCGGAGGTTGTCCTCAACAAACCTCAACACATCTTGCAGTCTTGGCCTCAGTCAGGATACCACGTTGGTATGTCACACGTGCGAATGGCACATGTGACATACCCATCGGTGTACTAAACCTAAACGGATCCAAAAGACATTACGCTTCAAGTCCTAAACAAAACTATACCGATTGAGCTGACTACTACCTTCCCGACGGAAGAATGAGGGATACCGTAACACTGAAAACTAAACACAGAAATCTAAAACACGAAACATTGAAAATCAATATATATCCTTTACCAAGACGAAATCATGATAAACATTCAAAAGACAATCAAAGAAATCATTCACACAAAAGACAATAGAAAATAAATACGGAAAAATAAATCACCACAACTTTAAATACCTACAACAGAACAGGAATAGATAAAGCGTCAATTGAAAATAGAATATTAAATATGGAAAAGCTTAGATTTATCACTAAAGACATCTACAATAAGAAGACTCTCTTAAAGATCGCGAAATTAAGATATTATACAACTCTAGTAATACCAGTAATCTTACATACCACTTAAACATTACAACTAACTAACCTCAAAAATTGTTCAAGATCGTTAGAAAGTTACTAAGGAAAATCCACAGTCCAAATGTAACAGAGGAAGGATACAGATTAAAATTTACCAAAATAAAGATGTAGAAACAATGATAAAGAAATAAAGGTTAAATTTCTTGGAAATATTTTCAGGATGGACCTAAACACATTAGATAAGGAAATAAGCTGTGGAAGATGATAAGGAAATCAAATGGTCTGAAACAGATGGAAGAAGGACCTTCAAAGAGTAAACCTGAAAGAAGAGAACTGTTGCGATGGAGACAACTTCCAAAGAGTAAATTACAATTTAAAAGTTCTTGTAGCCGAGAAAGGAACAGAAAGAAAACGAACAGATGAGCAAAAACGAAGCCATGACGAAAAAATGAGAAACGTATAGAAGAGAAAAGAAGTGATATTTGCAAAGTTCTAAGTTGGCCTTTTCGCATAAGAAAAGAAAAAAACATACTCACTGCGTGTGTGTGGTTAAAATGTAAACATATTACATTTATTATAACTATTTTTACTTCCTTGTATGAATAAAGGAAGTATTGTGATCGCGAAAAATTTCGTTTTCAGATTTCAAAGGAAATATCTATTTTGACAATCCCTGAATCCATTTTGACTAGTTTTGGCGTGATGTCTGTATTTACATACGTATCTTGCATAACTCAAAAATGATTAGCCATAGGATATTGAAATTTTGGATTTAGGACTGTTGTAATATTTAGTTGCGCATCTCTTCTTTTGATTGCAATTGATTGAACCAAAAGTGTCCAAAAAAATCCCAAAATCCAATAAAATTTGGATTTTAGACTTTTTCTATATTGCATTAAGAAGCTCTCATTGAGAGCTTTTCAACGATATATCATAATTTATACTTTTTTTCATTTTTAACAGAGTTATACCCAATTGAAATTTTAATTAATTATATATTTGGATCTTACAAGGGGAAGGCACATCGGTTCGAATCAGGACTTTATGTCCTTTTTTAACGTTTTTTTTTAATTTAAATAATAATTCAATAATAATAAAAAAAATTGAAAAATATCACAAGTTATTAATGAAATAAAATTTTTGTACTTTTCATTTAAAAAAAAAATATGTATATTTAATTTATAGGTGTACAAAGAAGTCATGAGTTATCCACATCAGATTTTTTTTATTATTATTGATGATCCATTTCACTGAAAACGAGTTTTTAATTATATATCCTTTTAAAATTAAATATAATTATTATAAAAGTTGTTTACAATGCTTGAGACTCCGTTATAAACTTCGCAATTTTTTAAAGATACGATTGTTTATAATTATTATTAATAAAACAAAATTCATTTATATTTGTGTAACATTTTATTTAATATTATTATGTTTTCTACTTTTAAATTTTAATTCTATCTTTGTCTAGCATAAATTTATAAAAAACAACAAAGGAATTAAGAAGAAAAGTAATTACGAAATTGAATAAAATAAGATAAAGCAGAGTGAAATAAAGTCAAGGTAGATAGATACGGAAAGGTAAGAGAAGTTTCAATGTTCACTTTAGTAAGAGCAGTATAACTAATAGTAATAGTGCAATAGTAGTAATAATAGCAGTAGTAGAAGGATTTTGGATTAATCTAAGTGAGGATGACGTGCCCCATCTGGTTTTGTACGCAGCATCTTATCTGTAACCCTATCTTCTGCCCTATCAATGTCGTACCTTGTTAAAGAACCTCTGTACATTTGTTAAGTTCATACCATGCTACTTACACGAACAACCTTCTTACACTTACTACTACTGTATAAAGCTTGTATATGTGTCTCAACCATTTCTATAATTATTTGCTTAAAATATTATTTATAATACTAATTTTTCAATTTAAATATTATTTTAAAAAATTAAATCTTAATAAACGATATTTTATTTTAAAATATTTTATAAAATTTTCATAGAGTTACTTATTTTATCAGTAAAATCCTTGGGTTACATTTCGATTCAATAAAACAAGAAAGAATCATAATTCAAGTCTTCAAAACGTATATATATTTTACAAGTATATGCTTAGGTATCCTCCTCGTAAAATGATTCGATTTTAGTAACTTATTTATTTTTTCATTTTCTTAATTTTTTCCAGGAAACTTATAAAAAATAAATAAATAAATTAGACTGAAACAATTTAATATGTACATTTTTCCCCTCGATATAAGTTAATATTGTATTATTTAAAAAAAATGATGTAAAATGTAATTTGATTTTGATCTTGAATGTCTTTTCAATATATTCAATATAAAAATTCAAGTAAATTATTTTTGTAAAAATAATATGTAATTTTACATTGAAGAGATCTTATTTTAAGTAGCGATCCTTACACATTATTTCTTTACACTTCATTTATTATATTTTATTTTTTTTGTTTCTTTTAAACAATTTGTTTCTCATACAGGCGGTATTATTTTTTTTAGATCTAATCATATTTTAAATAAAAATAAAAATTTATTTTTTTTTTATTTCAAAGTTTTATTTACAATGAATTTTATTTATAAAAATTATAATTAAATTAAATGAGAACTCAATGACGTGAAGAGAAAGTTTCCAATGATTAAAAAAATTCTCTTAAAAAAAAATCCATATAAGCAATTGTATACGTTTACTTGTATGAAAATCAGCAAACGATGAGAAAAGTTGAAAATAGAACACCATGAAAGAACATAAAAAAAGTATGAAATAGCATAAAAAAAAATACAATCAACAAATTTTAAAATAAATGATGACGAACAACAACCATACTTGAGGGAAGAATTCCTACACTAGATATCATTCATTGATCCAAGACATGGTGTCGTTTCAAGCATCTAATATCTTTTCTATTATCCAATAAGTTAACAGCAAGATGATTTTCATGGTTGTTAAGCGGTAATTTATTATTCCAACTCAATCGCTGAATTTCCAAAGTGAACGTATGGAAACCCAAGATATTAATGGACCTCGCTGTTCCTCAGAAACCATGGCGCCTCTGTTATGCTCCTAATTTATTCTGGTACCGCTGGATAATTTCAACTTAACTTTTGATTATCGTTCCCCAAAGCTGAATAATGTAGGTCCATATCAGCTTTTTCAGAAGTACTTTGTACTCGTATAACTGTTTGTTAAACAATGACAACTGAGACCTTGCTAACAAAAATATTTTAAAACCTGTCTTCAAGAAAATTCGTTAAATATTAAAACAGTACTTTATCATTATTTCGACTTCTTGAATTCGATTTTAAATTAAGGGTAGTAAATTTTTAGAAGTGTTTTTTTTTTTTTTTAAATTTAGCTCCAATTTAAAAATATTAAAAAACATGTGGAAATGATATGGTTTAAATTTTTGTTGTTATCTTTTAAGTCGATTTCATTATTATTTAAACATATTTTTATTGTCGTAACTAATTTTATCTAAGTAAAAAATTTATTATTTTATATTTAGTAATGTATTATTTAAAATTTTATTGTTTTTACTTTGTTAAAGTTCTTATTAAGTCTACTTATTTATTAAAAAAAAAAAAAAAATCAATAAAAATATAAAAAAACTTTTCAACAGTTAAAAATTGAAAATAAAATTTAGCAAATGTTTTTAACTGGAAAGGATCTATTTTTTGGTAGCATCACACCTTCAACAAACCATAGGGAGGAATTAAAAATTTTAAACAGAAAGATAGAGTTGCGGATATCATTTTAAAGGGCATTAAAAAGAAGATTTCATGTAAAAAAATTTAATCTACTACAACCGTAACAAAAATGGCGGCCATTTAATATTTTTACATACTATTTTTAAATTAGTTTACAGTACAACGTCATTATTGGTTACACACTGAAAAATAAATTATTTTAAGACAGGAGCATTTACTAAACGTTATTTTATTTATTTATTTTTTTTTGTTTAGTATTTCGCCGTGGTTCAATTGTTTAAGAGGTACTACAAACCTATTCTGAAATTAATGTTAAAATAATATTAAACGCCATTTTGGTTAGAATTGTCATAGCTCTCTTTTTTACGTCAAATTTTTGTTTTTCCATCCACTTTAAAATATGTGTCACAACTCTAGTATTTAAATTATAATATTTGAGTTACCCCCAGTTTACGCTGCAGGCTTCTTAGGGTATAGCAGACTCATATCGAAAAATAAATCAATTGAGGTGGGAGTATTTTCTAAATTAATTCTTCTAAATTTAACGGTTGAAAAGTTATTTAAGGGATCCCATATATATATCCCGTATATATACATATATATATATATATGTATATATATATACATATATATATATGTAAGATTACTAAACAGTATAATCAAAAATCCAGAAATAATTTTTTTGTTATATTTTCTTATTAAGATCTTTAAAATATTTACCCCAGATTTCCTAAATAGTCCACAGAGCTGGTCTAGTGGTTAACTCGTCATCACCAATCAGTTGTTTAACAGCTGATATTCGAAGTCGAAGGTCTTCAGGTTCAATGGTAAAAACTAGTTGCTTTTGTATGGATTTGAATACTAGGCAGGGGTGCCGGTATACTTTGGTGTTTTTTTTTAATCTCTGGGATCACCATTAGGTCTTGCTTCAAAATATGAGATGAATGATTTGTAGCATGTGTGAAAATGCCATATTTTGGTGGTTAGGGTTCAATTAACCACACGTCACTCGTTACATAATATCATCCCCATCTCACTGGGTCGGGGTAGGGGTTGCTTATTCCTCACTAGTTGAACTGATTGCAACGTAACATAAGAAAAAAAAATTCTAATATTTATTGATTTAAGATCAGTTGTTTAGCTAGCTGTAAACACAATTGAATCCAATAACAGTTTCTTATGACGATATATGAATATAAATGACGATATATATATTAGTGTAATGTTGAAAAAAATACAAATCTGACCGGGAATCGAATTCAGAATCTTATGAACAGTCGCTATACTATTCCACGGTGTTGAAACTATATTAATTTTTGGAATAAAATCAAAACAGGATCTATGTTATCACGCCAAATTTCTCTACATTTGATCTAATCGCGCAGTATGATTCTTAGGATGACAATACTACATTTTCTGAATATGAAATAAATTGAAATCATTATATGGTATATTCGCCATAAGTTTTGGAAGATAAAATAAAGATAAGTAAATAAAGATTTATAGATAAGTAAATAAAGATTTTTCCTGAAATTCTGGACTACAATTATTGGATTAAAAATAGTTTTCGGTAATTTTTGATTTAAGACGAGATCTAGATGAAACATGAACCCTTTTCTGGCTCTTTTCTAAAAGTTATTAAAAATCGTAATAATACTCTTAGGATTGGAACTGTATTTCTGGAATCCTAATAAATTATTTTAGAGTTTATGCTATAGCACTTTCATTTCAATGTCTATAACATAAATTATATTTACTTCGGGTGAAAAGTGGGATATATTTTTATCTATATTTGAACACTATTTTTCTTTTTGTAAACACAAAACAACATAACTGAATTATGATTGAGTTATTAAAACTGAATAACGTAATAAATTAGATTATGTTAACTTTATACCGCCACAAATTAAATTTAGGTTTTAATCGCAGCTAAAGCAATTAAGAATAAAAAATTATGGAAAACAATTTAAAGACGACAATGAATAAAAGATTGAATCAATGTCATTTAATCATTGTTGCCTAATTATTATCTCATTTCTCAAACGTATAAAAGTTTAAAATCGTTCTAATATTATGTTTTAAATTATTCCTGATTTTTTGCCTACCTTGCATTCCGTAAAATTCTACAGCTTTATAATATGTTTAAAATGAAATATTTTACATCTTTTAAATGTTTTTATGTATAAATAAATAAAAAGCAGCTTATAAGAAGAATCTTATAGGATGTAGAAGTCATTTTTATTTATTCCCAGAAAACCATTTTCTCATCTTTTTAATATTTATGTTCTTTGTACTGATATATTTATAATCGTTAGAAAGCATTTGAAATTGTAAATTTTATAACAAATCATTCTAATTTTTCTCATAAAATTATACCAGAAAATTTGATTTACATTATAAAATTCGAATTTATATTTGAAATCTAGGCCAAAATGAAAGCCTATTTCTGGAAATATGAAATACAATTTTAAAAGACCGTAACTTGAAAAAAAAGCATTCTTGTCCTGTCTATATGACTTTTTTTCTCAAGTAACACTTCCTGATCTATTAACTTCTCCTGAATCAGATATAACATTTAAAAATTGAACAGATGTAGAATTAAAAAATATCAATGAATTGTTTTTTTATAGTAATAAAAGATGACGCTCAACTATTATTAAAACAGGTACATACATTATTTGCTATCTATTTAAATAACTAGAAAAAAAAGTATACTTTTTTATCAAGTGAAACCAGTTTTATAGATACAGTATGATGAAAAAATATTATAATTTATTTAAAAACAAAATAGAAAGAACTTTAATCGGTTTCAATTGGTTTAATGGTTAGTAGGCCTGAAAAAATAGATTATTCCAGAATAATTCTTTATTTTCACGCTTGAAATTTTGATTGGCAGTATTACATTAACAGTAGAGTGTGAAGCAACATTTAGTAATATGAATTTATTATACACTAAAATATTTACAATATTTCTTTTTGCTGGATATTTCAGCGAAATACTTTTAATTTTGTGTTCTGAATATGTAAACAAAAAGCAATTTTCCCAAATGAATAATTCGCGTAGTATTAAACAAAAAGTCAAGGTCAAGGTAATTCTGTTTATACTTAGATCCTCTATCGATTGAAACGTAAATCGTGAAGCACGACTGTAAATCATTTGTATAAATAAGATTTACCTGAAATTAAATCTATAGATTAGATTAACTAATGAAATCACCGCAAATCATTATAGTCGTTCGGCTCATCTAATACTCAATACTAACCCGTTTTAATAAAAATCTAATATTAGATGCGCGTTTAAATTTTTAAACAATTATCATCTGTAGATACAGAGGAATTAGTAAAAGATAAATTTAAACACCAAATAAAAAATTGAAATAAATCTATTATATCTACACAAAAGATATAACTAAAATTTTAATTTAAAAAAAAATATATATATAAATATTTACAAATCACTACATTAAAGAATTTCTTTTCTTATATGCATATATATGTAATTAAAAGTAAGTAAACAATTAAGTAAATTTATTCAATATTACTCGCGATTACTGCCAACATCCATTAAAATTTCCTTATTTTTTTTTTTTAAGAATTTAAAAAAGAAATCAATAATATAATACAACTAACATTTAAATTTGTACTTGAGATAAATATACTTATATAAATATTTATAAGATATAATGCATACAGTGGGCAGAAAAAAAAAAGAATATAAATTGAAGACTGAATGAATGATTTCGTTTTTATGTTAAGAACTTTCAAAATTTTATTACACGTTTCCTAATATTTATTGGTTTAAAATATTGGCTCACTGTAATTATCTATGAAGACATGAACTTTTTTCATATATGAAAAAAAAATCTGAACTAATTCGAATCATGAACATTTTGAATAAAATACAGGAAAATTATCACTCTACTACGAAGTTAAGCGGAATTTTTAACAATAATAACTTTAATTAAAAAATAATGCGACCGCTTTTGAAAAGTCCAAGTTAATAATGAAAGGTTTACCTTGACCACCGATTGAATCAGTCACATTTATATGGATTAACCGTTTATTGTTATACTGAGTGATATTAAAGTAAGGAAAATGCTTCATATGTTAAAACTTAGTGATACTATGAGGTTGAAACAAGTGTGGATCTACATAGTTCAAAATTACTACTTAATGTTGTTATTGAAGTTTTTGACTGCCATCTTGGATCCGTCATATTGAATCATTTTTTAAATAGGAAGAATGTCATATAACGCATGATTTTAATGTAAAGTTTTACGAAAAAAGCAATAGCGAAAACCTGTTATCGATAAACCCATTCGTTTTCGAGCATAAGCAATCAAAGTTGCAAAAAACAAAAAAATCACACTAAAACGAAATAAAGCACCCCGAAATAATTTTTTATTTCGCGTACATTCAGAATTACATCCAGTAACAAACTATTAGAAATTAATGTTGGAACTGATAGTCCAAAAACTAATAATATAATAATTCAGAATAATAAATAGTAACTATTTATTTATTTACAAAACAAAAACTATACAAGACCAAGACATTACCTATGAAAAAAAATAAAAATAAAAATTAGGAAATATTCTGAACTATGAAAAATCTTAGATGTATTTAAATACACGTAAATTGTATTTTATGAATAAAATAACCAGTTACGTATGCGATATGGAACAAATAAATTACACTAAATAATATAATTTCTCTTATTTCTGAATCAATGTATGAATCTTTTCCTCCTTTAAATCTATAATCAAATCCATGACCAACCAGATAATTCTTGATTTTATATATATATATATATATATATATAGGAATGAATAAAAACGTTACAAATGATCTAGAAATAGTTGTAGAAACTGTTTCATCAGTATATATCACATAGATTATTTTAAAAGCAAAAGTATGTAATTATATCATTGCATTAATATTATTAAGTAAGTTATATAACCTGATTTATTTCTTTTAAATTTTAATAATAATGAACTTAACGTATATAAAAATAAAATGAATGCATTATTATGCAGTTTATTACATTGCATTGTTGAATTATAGTAAGGAAAATAATACGAAAAGAAATAAAACTGTTTTTCTATTTGTTACTTTCTTTCAGGAGTAGACTAACAAGACAGACATTATATAATATAATATCTAGTCGCAATCTACATATAGACTATCTATCTATTTTTATTGATACTTAACGTTTGTTCAACTTGCACGATACAATACTTTTATTGGTTACGTCCATCAATTTTACAGAATATAAGATTATCTTTAATACTCACTGAAGTTTTGTCATCGATCTATACAATATGTTTATCTGAAAATAAAATATTCTAAAAGTACATAATATTTTTTCCTTTATTGTAATAAAGGCATAAGAAATTTAATAATTTAAATTAATTTGACACTATTTATTGCAAATACTAATATGATTAAGTTGTAATTTAAATCGTTTCAGTTTCATTTTTCTTTATTGAGAATACAGTTAAAGAATATTTCTTATTAGTGTTCATATAATTTAGTATTTACTTATTATTTTTTAATTTTAGTAATAAAATCTCAAACTTCCGTATATATTATTTTTAACAAGAAAAGTAAGGTTGGATAAAATAAATACAAATTGTTTTATTTTCATTATAATATATCTAAAGTCTATGACTCAGATACACAATAATTACGTATTTTAAAATCTAAAAGAGATGGTATTACATTCTTAAATTGTAATTTTAATTAAAGGGATCTTAAAAACATATTTTGAAAAGTAAAAGTCATGAAAAAACTTCAAAATCTTTCAAAATTGAAACCGGTGTGAGACAGGCGATAGTCTCTCGCCACTTCTGTATAACTGTATTTTACAAAAAGTAATTTATCAATGGCGAAAAAAATTGAAAATAACTTCCCATCACAATATTTGGAATGAAAAGCAATCAACAGATAGTTTTGCTTTAATGTAGTTAGCTGATGACTTAAACACAGCCCAAAGATAATAAAAATTTTCAAGTATCAATCGCTGAAACAAGTTGAAAAACGGAAATAAAGAAAAATCTAAAAAATAACACCCAAGAGAATTGTAAAAAAATTTGGGAAACCAAAATGAACAAATTTAATAAAAATTAAATTCGTAGAGAAATTTTAATATCTAGGAAAAGTAATCTAGAAAAAAATTGAAAAAACTGTTTAGAAAATCGGGAAATAAAATGGAAATGACTTTCCAACTAATCAAATATTTTTAAAATAAAAAATCCACTCTTACATTTCAAAATTCAGATATTACAACTCTTTATAAAACTTTATAGTCTTTATAGTCAAGGAAGACTAAAGAATACTTTAAAAAATAAAAGAAAAATTTTATGAAAAATATTAGGAATGAAATTATTAGCATATATAGGCGTGAAATATTAGGCATTTTATAAAAAAATTGAAAACATAATCGATATTATGAAAAAAATAGATAATGTTTCATGGTCATTAAAATTGAATGAATGAATGAAGAAAAATTAACAGAAACGTTTGCCAACTTCTTTTATGATTTCAAACGTAAACAAGAGACAAATGTTAAAAATTATAAAACACGACTGCCTAAAAAGGCATTGCTGACAAATATTGTTCTTCAATATAGGATAATTAAAGTGGGTGCAGGTGACAATATGTATATAATATTTTTATAATTATACCCTTTTTAAAATTTTTTTCAATTTATTTAAATACACACACACATACGTATGTATATATATATATATACAAAAATAATACAATGAAATTTTAAACCGTACGGTAAGAGTCTCGCAGATATTTCATCTAGATTGTGGATACCGGTGTTCTTTGGTGGTTGGGTTTCAATTAACCACACATCTCAATGGTCGAACTGAGACTGTGCAAGACTACACTTCATTTACACTCATACATATCATCCTCATTCATCCTCTGAAGTATTATATGAAAGGTAATTACCGGAGGCTAAACAGGAAAAGAAAGATATCATTTCTTCCGCTCAAAAAACAAAACGTTCTGTAATACAATAAAACTGTTTTACTATTTCTATTACTAAAATCTGTTGTTAATTTATACTTTTCTTTAAAAAAATGCATGTTAAATATATGTAATAGACAATAGATATATAATAATGCAAAATAAACAGTATTTAAGCATTCCAAATAATAAGCAAAAAATAATAAAAAATTTTTACAAAACTCATACCGGCCCGATTTTATTAATAAACATCAAACAATCATAAGAATTGTATTATTTCTGTAAATGTGGTATGTATTATATATAAATGTAATCGGGCCGGTAAGAGTTTAGTAACAAATTTTCTTTTTTTTTGCTTATTATATGGAACGCTTAAACATTTTTTTATTATCTATTATTGTATATCTATTGTTCATCACATACATTTAACATGCATTTTTTTAAACAAAATTGTAAATTAATAACAATTTTGATAACAATTTTCTTCTTTTTTTCATATCAGTATCGTATTGTTAAAAACAGTTTTATTTATATTACAGAAATTTTCGTTTTTTAGCGGAAGAAATTATATCTGCGAGACTCCTATCGTACGGTTTAAAATTTCCTTGTAATTTTTTTGGATATCACTGTGTTTTGTAAGATTATTTTTAATTTTTTTTTTAATGAATTACTGATTGTTATCGTATGGATTTATTATTAAAATTTATTGCCTTAGAACAAAAAAATTGAATTTGACGACCAATTTTTTTGTTGATAGAATTTCATTCACGTATACTATAATGACCTTTACGAATCGAAAATTCGTTATGTAATATTGCACTTATTACTTTGCAAGTGTAACCCTCGATTTTTATCGTTAAATTCGATTTTACCAATCGAATTTATTTCTGTTTTATTTATTCCTTTTTTAATAAAGCTAGTATAATATCTCGTAAACTAATACTTTTATTTTTTATTTTTTAAAGAAGTGATGGGAATTTAAAACTTGTTTCATCTTCAGTACTTTCATTTACATAACAGCATTTACTATTAAGAGAAGCTGTAGTATATTTTCTTTTAAATTTTATTATTTGAAGTACATTACCAAGTTTTGGTACGCTACCTAGTACTATCAAGTACTGCTATCTACTGGCGCAATTCGTAAAGGTATATTAAACAATGAATAAAATGACATTCAAGTCCCGCGGTTCATCAAATGGAAAAGAAAACGCTGTCTAAAAAAATTCTAGGTATTTTTTGAAAATATTCTTTATTACTAATCTAATTGAACTGAAATATAATGTTTTCACGCTTTTTTTCCCATTTAATTTCCTTGTTAAGTTAGGTCATATTTAGAACTGTAAATTTAGTTCGTTTACTTCATCGCCTCTTACCGACGAAATCTTAATGAACACCGTGATATACATATTTACATGGCCTATGACAGTCCCGGGAACGTAAGAATTCCAACACGGGGTCATAATCTAAATCGGTTAAGTAGTTGAACTGCTACGGTAGAATAAACATACGTACATACACCTTAATTGTATTACACTTCTAATTGGGCAGTTGTGTAAAAATGGCTTCTAAAGACAGGAAAGAATCTCTAAGAAATTGGAATGTGAGAAGAAATTTTGGACAGGGAAATTTTCAAGAAAAACCTACACAAGTTTAAAAATATTTAAAGTTGCTCTAGACAAAAGAGGAAAGAACAACAGGAATATCATAGAAATACACAGAGAAAAATTTAGAAAATTGATGACAGAGATGGCAGAAAATTAAAGCCTAATAGGAAAAATAAACTTTCTCCACACGGTTCAGAGATGGCCAATTCGAAAAAAAATTAGTGTAAAATAGAAATTATGTAGTATCTGCCGTTTCAATGTTATTTAAATAAATAAATAATTGGAAAACACCTTCTAAATTGTAAATTACTCCAAATGGTTACTGGCTGTTATATATTTATTATTTTTGTTGTATATAGAAAGACGATATATTAATAACGAATTTACTAAATTTTAGATTTCATGAAATCTTAAAATTTTAAGATTTTAATAAAATGATTTTGGTAATTGTTTTAACATATCATCAGATTTTATACAACCATCATGGAAGACTATTTTTATTTTGCAGAGGAAGTTTTTCTGATGGTCCATATTATGTTTCATCTAGATATCTTAAATGGAAAATACATCAAACAAAAAAATACATTGTATAAATGATTTTAAAATATTTAATTTTTTCGTCTTATAGCATAGTAACTGATTTTGTTTAGTAATGTTAGAGTCATTTGATTTTTCTTTATTTTAAATATATTTCCCTGATAATTCAAAAGAATCTGTGGTAAAATAACAAAAAAATGACAAATCTAAAAAAAAACCACCCAAGAAAAATAGAAACAAGATTAGGAAAAATTAAAATCGTGGAAAAATGAAAATATCTAGGCAAAGTAAATAGGAAAAATGCACTAGAAAAAAGTGTTTAGAAGATCGGAGAAATATAATGGAAGTGGCTTTCCAACTAACTAAAAATTTATACAGTATAAGTCAACTTCTTACAATGTGAAATTATCATTTTAGGATTTGTCATTTTAGGTTGTAATCTCACCACATAAGTTATCTCCATTTCTTTTTAAAAAACTGCTCAAAAAGGAGTGTAATGTATTTAGGGTGTATGTGTTTGTTCCACCGTAGCAGCTCAATGGCTGAACCGATTTAGATGTATGATCCAGCGTTTTAGGTTATACAAAATATATACATGTTTAAATAAATTTTAAAAAATAGAAAAAATAATATACTATATACAAAATTGTCATCCGCATGCTCTATATATCCTACATTATAATATACTAGCAAACCCGGCAATGCTTTGCTATTGCTAGATTTTAGTATATATATATATATATATATATATATATATATATATATATAAAATGAACATAATTGAAAAAGTTTGATAAAACATTAACATAATGAACATTACGAAACTTCACAAAATTTAACCTTTCCCTTTTACCCTTTCACTTTTTTACACTTTTCCTTTTCCCCTTGTCCTTTCCCTTTTCCCTTTTACCCCTTTCCCCATTTCCATTTTCACATTTTCATTTTTGCCATATTCCCTTTTCCCATTACCCTCTTTCTCTTTTCCCAATTTCCTTTCCTTCTCCGCAAGTTTCCCCTTTTCCTTCTCCTTTCCTTCCCCCATTTCCTTTTCCTTTATTTCGCTTTTCCCTTCCTCTTTCACTCCTTTCCCTTATCTTTTTTATCCATTCCTCTCTTAGTTCCCTTTTCCCGTTTTCCCGTTTCTCTTTTTACCATTTTCCCCTTCTTCCCTTTTTATCTTCTTCCTTTTTACCTTTTTTGATATGTCCCTTTTCCAATTTTTCCCTGTGCGTAAATCGGTTCAGTAGTTTTTTAGTCTATAGCAAACACACATATCGGAAACATTAAAATGGAATCATAAAATATTTAGTATAGCGTGTGTTGCTTTTACGTCCAACAAACAGGTTTATTTTTGATAAATTACTTTAAATATTTTTAGGATATAGATATTTTTTTGTTTTTTCAAAAGAAGCATGTTTTTACCTGTCACGGATGTGAAATCTTATGTACATAAATTGTAGGTATATAAAAATACGCGACTATTCGAATGCAACGTTGGGTCAAAATTTCAAAGCAATCGGTGAAGAACTTTCGGAGATTTAAATTTTGAACAAACATTTATGCTTTTATTTATATAAAGTAATTAATATAAATTTAATATTAAATAATATTATATTTATATAATATAAACTAATATTATATTAAAGTAATTAGTATACTAATTATCCTACATTAAAGAGCAATTTTTGTTACCAATATTTAATTTTAGCAGTCGTTTTTTAATTTTTACTCTTATTTGCTTATTTTTACTAAGAAACATATGTTTCAGTTTCTTATTTTCATGCCATCGGGTTTTTTTTTTATTAATGTTGACCTGTGTATTATTCTAAAATGCAACAAATATGGAATTAATTGAAATAATCCTTTTAAATTTTGTTCTCTTACGTGAAATAAATGACATAAATTGCTCTATGCGAAAAAAATTTAAAAATATTCTAATTTATTAGTATATTTAACATCCGTTAAATAACTACGCTTTTATTGCTAAAAAATATTTTTCAAGAACAAATTATCATCAAGTGAAAATAAATCATTTCTTGAATCTATGTAATTATTTTATGCAATATAAAACCGTTAAATATTTAACCAAAAGACAATATGAATGGTCTTCATTGTTATTCGACCATTGTATTATTAATTTATCTATTTTTTAATTAATTCAATCACTAATTATTATTTTTATTTTTATTCAATTAAACGTTATAAAGTTACTGAGAATAATTTTCAATTAGAGAACTTCGACCCCTTTAAAATGCGAATCTAATATTTTTAGTTTTTAATTTTTACTGTTTCTATCTACTTTTTTTTAAATTTTGTATTAAAAGTTGTTTACACATAAAATCGGAGGAATATTTAAAAAAATAATATTTTGATCAAATACCCCAAACATCTTTTATTATTTGAGAAGCTTTTATCTAAGTTTAGTAGTATGTTGGAATAAAGAATCAGATAGGATGATAAGATTTGTGACTTCTACTTATTTTAGAATTCTTATTTTTCTTTACTTTGGATAAGAAAATAGTTAAATATATCAACTATTAAGGATAGTAACAGAATAACAATAATCTTAAATATTATCAATGTTAAAAGGGTTAAAATTTAAGATCACTATGTTGTTATTGTAAGTTCAGAGATATAAGCGCCAGTTTTCTTAAAACTAAAATAGATTAAAGTTGGAATAAAAAGAGGTGTTTCTCTTATTTATTTGATTTTACACAAAGAACTCTAATTATAATTTATATTTTATTTATCAAAGTTATTAAAATTTATTACCGTTTGGCTTTCTCACAATAAACTTGTAATAAATAGACCTAAACATTGAAATTTTTACATATATAGTTTTATATATTTTATACCTTTTGATTTTTCGATTCCTCCCTCTCCCCCAAATATCATAAAATAGATTATGCTATGGTTAATTGTGCATGTAAAACAATTAACAAATCTGTTAAACAACTTGGTCTTACAGTAGTTAATAAACTAGGTTAGAACACGATATACAAAAATCTAAAAGAGCACATTTAATTATGTTTCACAATTTACTACCGATAAATTACGACAAGTCCTACTTTGCATTATTTAACCAAAATTAAATTATATTACTGCTTAATGAGACACTATTTTTAATCTCATCTTATGCCTTTAATTTTATTACAGAAATCTGTATTTCATTTAATATAAAGGCTAAGAAAAAAAAGCTCATTTAAAAAATTTTTTTATTAATACTTTCAGGCAGTACAGCATACCTCCTTTAGGTATATTAAAGTTACTCAGAATAATTTTCAATTAGAGCAGATCGATCCCGATCTTTAAAACGTGTTTTTTTCTAAAGAGTAGAAAGTTTGGTTGTGGGATTGGTAACATAAAAATAGAGTAAAGTACTAATAGAAAACCAATATTTTAATTCAGCTAAAGTTCTTCAACATTACTTTCCAGAAATATTTGTATTTATTGGGCCAAATTGTAAAATATGTTTTTTTTTTTTAAATCAAACAATTGAATTCGCTTAATATCTTCCATATTAATCTAACAAATTGTGGTTGTTCTCTTTATCACCTTACGTACTGAAAAGTCAATGATATGTTTAATATTACTACTTGTTAGTGGTTGAGTAAGTGCTTATATTTCTCAGAGTTAATTCAGTACTTAAAACAGATTTTATGGTGTAGAAAAGCTTGGAGTTATTTTTAAGGATCTAGGTGTGCACGTGCGTGGATGTATGCGCGGGCTAATTCCCTATCTTTTTTGACTTTTATTTTTTAAATTTTTTTCTCAAAATGTAAAATTTAAACAAAAAATTTCGCTACTCCTTCTTACATTTAAGAAGTTCATACTTCTTTGTGAGACGTAATTTTTCATTTATCTAAATAGAATGAGAATTTTTGACGAACTGGGATTCTGGTTGACACAAATCCTGACCAGCCATGGGGTCTGTCGTTCATACCTTTATGAACGAAGAAGAGCTGAAGACCCCTTCTGTCGGAATTAGACACGCCGGAGCACGTAATATTCCGGTGCTCGCGATGGAGGAACGGTGAACGTCGCGACTGTGCTGCCGAAACTGGGTATCTCGTGGTAGGGACCATCGTTGGAAAGATGTTACGCAGTCTGGTAGACTTCGACACTTTAGACACGCAGTCTGGTGACGGGTTTTGTGTCAGGAATACTGCAAATGAAATATCGGGAAGCGAGGGGATGAGGGACTGCTCCGTACGGAGTTGCCGTTCGCCCGTGCTTGCACGGGTGGGCGGTGATGATGAAGTGCGGGGACTCTCGAGCTCCTGAGCTAAAAGACTGAGTCTCGGTGGGGCCGTTCCTTCGGGGTGTGTTCCCGTTAGAGGCGAAGCACAAAGAACCAAGCCCCGGTTGCTGGGTGATGGAGGCCGGGAACAGTATAGCCGAGCCTGGCATTTCCCTCATCTGGCGACTACAGGCACCTCCCGGAACTGCGTTCATATTTAATTGGGGGTCTGGTACCGGGAGGCAGGGTAAAAAAAAAATGTAATGATTATTGAAAATCTAAAATAAAATAAACCGTTCAATTTTTTTAGAAATTCGTTAGTAGACCTTTAAATGTTATGAGAAATACAATATTACACATACAAGCCGTTGCTACAACAACATTCCTTTCCGTAGCCAACTCACTAGCAACATAGAGTAAACGATCCATTATTATTTGCATAACAGAATGTATATATTTTACATCCATGTTGTAGATCGTGCATTGTTATCTTATAAATAACACAGTTCATTCACACAATGTCACTTCATTAATTGTGACATAACTGATACATTTTTCTCCATTATTCAATTGTGACAAGAAATGAAAGTAAACTTGATTGAAATACGGCATGATTTATAAATAAATGCTGTGATGTTTAATAATTTCTGTATCAGAATTTATTGTAACTCACATTACGTATCCTATTCTTTATGCAGCATATTTCTTACTCGTACGCGAAATACATTATATAATATTGATATGATCAGCCTATTGCAATGTTCGATAATAACTTTTTGTTTTTAAATAAAATACATTTTTATCATAAATCAAGGGTATTGTTTTTGAGACAAACATTTTTTATCGGGTGTTAGTATTTCCACTCAGTGAATACTTTAATGCTATTTCAACTACATTATTTTATGCAATAAACATTACAAAACTATGAAGTACAAAAAGAATTAACCAAAGAATTCATTACATAGATTAAAAGTATATTTCTAACTCCGCATTCTAGATAATGATTTATTATTCATTGTAGTTAATTACACATGCATAAAATAATGACTCAACTTGAAGTGAGAAGATGATTATCTAAAACTCAGAGATATTTTTTTTTTTAATACATTTCACATAAATGTTAATATCTTCCTATTTCTTTATGTAGAAGAAATTTTCCAGTTATTCATTATACATTCCGTATCTTATTTAAGCATGATATTATAAATCTAGTTTTATTAAAATGTTTGTTATTTTTTTTTTTTTATCAATGGAAAAGAATTAGTTCTGGCATTGTATGTTATTATTGATTATATATTTTACACTTTGCTTTATTGAATTGCTGGTTACGTTTATTTAAGCAGGATATGTATGAGGCATTGACTTCTTATAGTGTATTTAAATTTATAAGCAAATAGGTTATGCAATATAAATATAAGGAAATGAAAATATTACGATTAATTTTTTTCATATTAAGGAATTTTTACTAACTGAAAGTATCTCATGTATGTAACCTCACAACCTCAAAAAAAATTATTTATTTTAGAAGATACAATAATAATAATAATAATAATAATAATAAAATAACTTATTATTTATTTATTGAAACACCTCATATAAATAATAATTTAAATTACTTTAAATATAATTTTATTAATTAAATAAAAAAAATCATTTATATCAGAAGTTTCAATAATAATAATAATAATAAAATTAATTACTATTTATTTATTGAAACTCCTAGTATAAATAATATTTTTTTTTGACATCATCCGCAAACAAATATATCTTAGAAGATGGTGATATCATTTCTGCAAAGAATGAAAAGCAGAAGACCTTAATTAGAACTCTGAGGAACACCAGTTAAAGCAATACTTTTACTAGAAATCTTATCCAATATTATGAAAACTCGTCATTCATGAGCAACGCAGTTAAGTAATTTAATTTCGATAGTCGATCGACAGGTTTGTATACATTCGGTCAATACAAAAATTGTTCGAAAGTTGTCAGTAACTAGCGATAAATTTTTAAGAAATCTATCGTTAAATGTATGGTATAAATTTTGTTAGTATATAATACAAATTTGTAGAGAAATAATAAAAAATTGTGTTAATTATTTAAAAGTAAAACTGGGTAGCCGTTTTTTACGGAAATTTACAAAATGGATTCAATGTTAGATTATATGACTCAAAGGAACAGAAAACAGTAAGTCTTCAATAGATTCATAAAACGTTATTGAGAGTACTGCAGCACGGGTACTTACAGGTATATCCCTTCACTTTAAACGTTCGCTGTAAAAGTAGGACCTTAACCAAATTAACATATTACCATTGACACCAAAAAGTGATTTTTTTTTGTCTTTTGTCATTTGACTGGTTTGATGCAGCTCTCCAAGATTTCCTATCTAGTGCTAGTTGTTTCATTTCAGTATACTCTCTACATCCTACATCCTTAACAATTTGTTTTACATATTCCAAACGTGGTCTGCCTACACAATTTTTTCCTTCTACCTGTCCTTCCAATATTAAAGCGACTATTCCAGGATGCCTTAGTATGTGGCCTATAAGTCTGTCTCTTCTTTTAACTATATTTTTCCAAATGCTTCTTTCTTCATCTATTTGTCACAATACCTCTTCATTTGTCACTTTATCCACCCATCTGATTTTTAACATTCTCCTATAGCACCACATTTCAAAAGCTTCTAATCTTTTCTTCTAAGATACTCCGATTGTCCAAGTTTCACTTCCATATAAAGCGACACTCCAAACATATACTTTCAAAAATCTTTTCCTGGCATTTAAATTAATTTTTGATGTAAACAAATTATATTTCTTATTGAAGGCTCGTTTCGCTTGTTCTATTCGGCATTTTATATCGCTCCTGCTTCGTCCATCTTTAGTAATTCTACTTCCCAAATAACAAAATTCTTCTACCTCAATAATCTTTTCTCCTCCTATTTTCACATTCAGTGGTCCATCTTTGTTATTTCTACTACATTTCATTACTTTTGTTTTGTTCTTGTTTATTTTCATGCGATATTTCTTGCGTAGGACTTCATCTATGCCGTTCATTGTTTCTTCTAAATCCTTTTTACTCTCGTCTAGAATTACTATATCATCAGCAAATCGTAGCATCTTTATCTTTTCACCTTGTACTGTTACTCCGAATCTAAATTGTTCTTTTACATCATTAACTGCTAGATCCATGTAAAGATTAAAAAGTAACGGTGATAGGGAAGATCCTTGTCGGACTCCCTTTCTTATTACCGCTTCTTTCTTATGTTCTTCAATTGTTACTGTTGCTGTTTGGTTCCTGTACATGTCAGAAATTGTTCTTCTATCTCTGTATTTGAACCCTAATTTTTTTAAAATGCTGAACATATTATTCCAGTCTACGTTATCGAATGCCTTTTCTAGGTCTATAAACGCCAATTATGTTGGTTTATTTTTCTTTAATCTTCCTTCTACTAATAATCTGAGGCCTAAAATTGCTTCCCTTGTCCCTATACTTTTCCTGAAACCAAATTGGTCTTCTAACACTTCTTCCACTCTCCTATCAATTCTTCTGTATCAAAAAGTGATAGTTTTTCAAAATTAAAACATGAGCAGCTATCTTGTCAAAGGTCTGAAATTCAAAATATACAACATCAACTTGTTTTCTACCCTCTATCTCTGGGCTTTCAAACAATAACATATTAAGATTAGCTAGATTAGACCCCACATACATATAACTATGTTAACGAGGCAAGATACGAGATAGGGTAAAACATAAATATTGGTGGTTAATTTTTCAAAACTTTTTGTAACCATGTTCATCACTGACACAGGACTGTAGTTCGAAATTAAATGGAGATATTTTTTTGGTTTAGGAACAGGAAAACGCTGAGTTTCTCCAAAAAAACTGGGGAACATACCACTTGTTAAGCTCAAATTAAACAGCTGTTGCAGTACTTGAGCAATACAATTACCTAGGCTTTTGATAGTAGATGGTGTAATACGACTAACAACCATCTATAGCTCTAGGTCAAAGAGACTTGATGGCTCTTAATACCTCCTCATTTGAAACAAAAGGTACATCAGTAGTATTCATATTGTAATCCCCATCACAGACGGCAGTATATGCGGGATTATTCATTCATTTAAATTGGGACTTCCTCTAGAAGTATTGTAATATCTTTCTTCCAAAGAATATAACAGAATATTTATAAAATACATAGTTAATTGAGTAATGTAAGTGATTTTAAGTTATTTTTCATTTTTGTTTAGTATTAAATTATTATAGCGTAATTATATATAATTAGGATTTTGAATATTTTTACGTGAATGTTTAAGAAAATTTTTTAGTAGATCTGAGTTTCGAATTTTGTATCTTATGTAATATCTTGTAATTAATTTTTTCGTATTATATCGTATTAATATCTTATAAATCTACTCGGGCCCTATCAAAACATAAAAGAAATTTAAAAAAAATTATATTTATTTCTTTTTGTTGGTAAAATACTTCTTTCTTTAATTCTGTAAGCAGCGTATTTTTATGCATCATAAACTAAATTTAAAAAAGTTATTTTTGTTTTGCATCTATAATTTTTAAAAACATAAGAAAACAAATTTTAGCAACCTTTTTATTTGATAAACCCATAAAATCTCTTAAGGAATAAGTTCTATAAGGAATATTCTACATTTTAATGAATAGGTTCTATATGAGAAACAAAAATTCAGAATTTTTTTTTGCTCAATAACAATTATAATTACAATCGGCTCTCCTGCGGAGCCATAAGTAAGTTTTCTGACAAAAGCACGTGATAAGAAGGTCCTTAAGGAACCCCCAAAATAAATAATATACAATAACCAGTTGCTAGCAAACTTAAAGTCAAATATGAAATTTCAAGCTCAGTCATAAATCACAAACCATTAATTTCAGCACCATATAGTCCATAAAACAAACATTAATAACAAATAAAAAATAAAAAGAAAGAGAAGTAACAAGAAATTAGATACGAGACCACTAAACTTGACGGTGTTAGATTCCGAACTTACGCAGACCCTAAGTTGAGTACATAGGCTCGTTTCAACCGTCGGACGTCTCTGCTGTTATCGAGTAGATTAATTGCAAAGTGGTTTACATGATTCTCAAGCCTCTGCAGGTATTTGACATTGCGCTATCATGCAATCTCACGAACCGATGGGAGCTCCAGATAATCCTGAATCTCATCATTCCGCGTGAACCACGGAGCTTCGGCAATTACCCTCGCTACTTTGTTCTGAATCGTTGTATAATTTCCACATTACTAGTACTAAGCCGTTCCCCACAATTCTACACCGTATGTCCAGATTAGTCTTGTAACTTAAGATCTTGTTGCATAACGTGAGGCCTGAGTTTCTCCGTAGCAGCCGATGAAGTTCCCTGTACCTTGCGTTTAGCTGTTTCCTCTTCATTCTCACGTGACACTTCCAGGTTATACGCCCATCCAGGTGAAGTCGCAGATACCGGACAGTCTCCGTTTGCGGGATCAAAACACCATCGAAGTACACACCGGGACAGTCACGTCTCCGCATGGCTAATGTGACGTGCCTCGACTTACCCTGATTAACCTCAATTAAAAAAATAATAAATGTCCGAGAAATAGCTATAAAAATTTATATATTAATAATATCAATAATGTATTTTAATATTAATGTAATATTTTTTTATATAATTTCTGACAATTACACAAGATTATTTGAGCTATCGTCTTACATATATATACACGTCCTACGATATTTATTTTCCCCAGAATCCATGCTTATACAATTTTTTCGAGGTCTCTCACGATCTTTTCAGTGTTTTAAAAACCCTTGTTGTATACAGCCACTTCATAGCTGCTATAAAAGTTTTAGCAAGACTGGGGTCTAACTGATCCATTAACTTTTTTACTTATGTATTCTTGAGTGAAGGAAGAGATCGCATTATAAATACCAAATTTTAATGTTGGGAGAGTAAAAAATATACATTTCGGCAATCGTGATCTGGTCACGATGTTTACAACTTATTAGGATTTTGAGTATTATTTTTCATTACTAAGAATTTCGAATCAAATAACAATTAAATAATAGTTTAATCTCTTTAATTATGATATCTCAAAACTGACATTTTTTTCTTTTATTATAGGTTTCACTATTTTAATTCAATTTGTTTTATTACATCTCCGTAAAAAAAATCCATTCATGAGAAAAACCTCGTACTGATACTACTGGAGGAAGAGTATTTTGAACTGCGAGTATATAATTATGTTTTTTTTTTCTTTTTCCTGTTTAGCCTCCGGGAATTATCGTTCAGGTATTACTTCAGGAGGATGATATGTATGAGTTTAAATGAATTGTAGTCTTGTACAGTCTCAGTTCGACCATTTCTTAGATGTGTGGTTAATTGAAGCCTAACCACCAAAAAACACACCGGAATCCACGATCTAGTATTCAAATCCGTGTAAAAATAACTGACTTTACTAGGACTTGAACGCTGGAACTCTCGACTTTCAAATCAGCTGATTTGGGAAGACGCGTTCACCACTAGACCAACCCGATGGTGGGTTATAAAATGATGTTATAATCAGAAAACTACTCATTTAATCTTTCCGATTGCTTTTAACGTGTTCTAGATATAAAAGTAGTTTTAAAAACTAATTTAAACAATTATTTTAATAAATTTACATGCATAAATTTAAAGTAAAAAAAAAAATACATATTTCCAAATTTCAAACTTAAAGTCACGAATTGTAAGATTATATTTACATTATTTCACTCCATTATCTTTTTTCATATTTTTATAAAAGCGGAGGTTTCTTACCTTTGTATTTTATTTGTAGGGCTTCAAGACTTATTTTGAAGGATTAAACAGTAGATTAAATAAATAGAAATATTAAAAAATATAAAATGCACATTAAAAAAACATCTACTTCACAAAACGTAATTATAAAGATTGATTCATGAAGAATGTAACAATCTTTTACGAGTTTATTCATTTAATTTTACTCAGAATTAAATTCTCTACAAGTTTTGTTTAAAACGTTTACCACAGAGCTATTTTACACCAAACATAAAACAGTGTGTTTTTCGACTCCAGTATTTAGTCTTTTACCTCAGGTTTCCCAAAAATTACTGATGGCACCTATTTTCTCTATTTTTCTGGTCAAATTTTATATAAAACCATAAAATTTACTTCATAATTATATTCCAAGAATGACAATGCGACTTAATTTTAATAAAAGTCCAGAAATCAGGGCAAAATCTTTAGCCAGTCGACTCTCGCTAACGAAGCGTTTCCGAACCTATGTTTATATGAACCTATTTCCTTATTTTCACTAGTTCAACATGATCTGATAGTTTGTGGCATTCTTCGAGGATTAGCCTAATATATATATATATATATATATATATATATATATGTCACTGTACTTTCAAGTCTTTACCTTTCCAAGTCAGCTGCAAATTTTAAGTTTATATTATTTTGGTAACTGTTTACTTTTAAATTAGCATAGACGTCAAAATATCAAAATATAATTAAAGTTATAAAATTTTATTTTTATAGTTTTTAGTTGTTTTTTATTATTTTATTTTTACAAAAGTTTATTTAATCTCAATATCTTTTAATATGAATAAACTGAAGTGAATATTAGCCAAACCATACCATTATAAAAGAGTTATTTAAACGTTCAATCAATTTATAATTTTATTTTATTTTGAAAATTTTTAAATTACCCTTAGAATCATAGTGGGTCAAATTATTTATATAACAGCTCCAGGAAAACTTTAATTAATTTTATTGTAATATAATCATTATAAAATTAAAATAGGTGTAATACTGTTGTCGCATTTAAGCAAATAAACAATGGTTGTCAAAGCGATGAAGTTATAAAAGTAATGTTACTTGGTTAGTAAACTGCTATTCACCATAATTTTATTTTTATTTTAAATTTATTTTACAACCAATAAAAGTATAATGCTTATTTTTTTAATATTTTTATTTATAGTTGCATCAACAATTAAAGTCATTAGCGACTTATCAATGTAATGTAACTGTACCGGTAAATTTGTGATGTTGAACAAACTCAGGTCGACTACTCCTGAGGCGTGTGGTTAATTGTATCACTAAAGTACACCGGTATCCACGATCTAGTATTCAAATCCGAATAAAAGTAACTAGCTTTATTAGGATTTTAACCTGAGAACTTCGACTTCGAAATCAGTGATTTACGACGACGAGTTTACCACTAGACCAACCGGATGGATTATATTTATTTTTATTTTATCGTAAAGCGCAATTTACTTTCCTATTTATTTATAAAAATATTATGCTTACCGTTTAATTGCATTTAATACTTAGTATTAGTACCAGTTCTTTGATACAAATTATTTTCCGTACGATTAATATAAAATTTAAATAAAAAAATATCATATTCGACATTTAGTACACTCATTATTATTTCTTAAAAGATAAATTTAAAGTTCATTTAATGAGAGATCATAAAAACTTTGACTTTATAAAAAGTAAACGTTTATGTTAAAAGATAATAAAATTTATGTTCCATAAAGTATTATTATTTATGTTAAGTTATCTTACAAATTGATAATGAAGTATTTAAATTTATTTTATTATATAATACGCCGTACCTATAACTATATATATATATATATATATATATATATATATATATATATAGTTATAGGTACAGTTATATGTGTTAATACTGTATAGGTACAGTATATGTATAGTTATATAATTAATGTATATATACATTAACACATAAAATCATAAAAACTCAGTAAAAATAATCTTATATTCACAAAGCTTTGCATACAAACAATGAAATATTAATTATGTCAATATAATTTAAGAAGAAATTTTTATTGATAACTATATTCATTTTTAAATTTAGACTAATTGTGAATTACAGTACAGACCCCGCTATAACGCAACCATCTGGATACATTTGTTATACCCGCGTTATAGGGTACCCCACATTTTCTTGAAGATGACAAACGAAAAACAAAACAATGTCACTTTAGTTAATATTGTAACACAGTTAAAATTTTACCGAATTCCACTAAGTTACATACAGTTAGAAATGATGATATTATAAGATAAAATATAATGTAGAAAAATAAAAATACAGTACTGAGTATGTGTTGTATAGTACTTACATTTCTGTAGTTGGATTCTTCATTTTTAAATTGTTTTTTCTTGGAATGGTAAAGTACTGTAATTTTAGATTATTTTAAGCACTTTCCTGCATAGCCTAATTGAAGCTACAGTACTGTAGTAATTGATTTGAATTCAAAATACCGTAAAGTAATATACAGTACTACTTTATTAGAACATATTGCTTCGCTATGACAGATCTGAAGTTACGGGATTAAGTCAACATACATTTTTAATATAGTTCTTTTATGTTTTTGTCTTGTTTATACAGTACAGCTAAGTATATCTTCACAGAGTTAAATTAACTAGCGTATTTGTTTATTCTATTTAATTTATAACTAAATACGTATACGTAATTAAAGTGGGTCGATATACACCTACTAAAAGCATAATTTTATTTTTAATTTTTTTAACAGTATTTTTTTATTGGGACTCATTCTTCTAGCCACTATTTATTCATGAATAGCGGTCGTACTGTACTTATTCATGAAAGTTAGAAATGTTGAATGTATCCAATTAATACAAACACAATATCCGGTTTCACTCAAATGATTGTCATTGTTCTTCCAGGAAGAACTCTCTATATTATTTCCACGAAAAAATAAAATAAAAAAATAAAACAAATGTATTATAATTTTAAATATATTTAATATTATATTTTATATATAATTTTAAATAGCATTTTATACATATGGCATTTATTGTATAAAAAAAAAATATTTTAATAAAAATTTATTTTAATTTTATTTACTTAATATCGTTGTCTCTTTCAAATGTTATTAAACTATAATTTTTAGAGAATAAACACAAAGACTTGTTCAATTTAAAAGGATACCACCCCATTTATATAAAAAAAAAAATATTTTATCAATATTACGAGAAATATTACGTAATTGTTTTTCCCATTTAATTTGTTTGGTTGTTTGATTTAAATGCATCACTAGGAAAACTAATCATTTTTAAAGAGTAAACACAAAGACTTGTTCGGTTAAATAGGCTACCATCCCATTTAAAAAATAAATAAATAAATGTTTTATCAATATTACAAAAAAAAATTACATAATCATTTTTCCCATTTTACTTGGCTGGTTATTTGATTTAAATGCGTCACTAGAATATAATTTTTTTAAAAACTGTTCAGAAAGGAGGTAAAATTCATAAAAAAAGCTTTGTAAAAATATACAGCATATATTTACTTCGATCATGGAAGATGTAAAATTCCATATAATCGTTATTCTTAAGAAATTAGCGAACTATTAACTAAGTCATAAAGTCATATTAAGATAGGTAGGATTAAATAAATCAATATTGTTTTTAAAAAGAAAACAAAAGATTAAAAAAAAAAAAAAAAACTATGTTCAATATGTTTCATTAATATATCAATTATTCATTTTTTTCAAATATACACACATATTTCAATATATTTATATTTCTTGTATCTGAGGTAAAAGAAATTTCCAAGTTGCTTTCCATAAAAGTAATGATGTTGAGAACAAGTCAGTCTGTGTGGTGAACAGATTAAAGGTGTAATTTTTAAATATGAACATAATCTTTATTTCAGTGGGCATGGCATGCTAATATAGAAGAATTCTTCAGTTCAATAAAAAAAATAAAATTAGAAACTATTTCACTCATAAAACTCTATGCCTGGCATAGGGGGTGCTTGTTATACCTTAAAATGACTTTCGGTTTCAAGAGTGGATTTGGAACTCATATAAAATATCCAATAACTATTACGATTTTCGTACTTAATGTACATACATATAAATAATGATTTTTTTTTCTTATAAAATTATGTGAGCATTATAAGATATGTGACTATTATGAGGAAGTCCTAGAGCTCAAACCGCTTCTATATTCTCTTTTATTTCTTTTATCTTCTTTTATATCGTTAAAAAAAAAAAAAAAATATTCTAATGTGGATACAACATGACTTCAATGTACGCCTATTAAATTACATATACACATTTGTTTTTAAATGAAAAGTACGTAAAATTTCATTTCATTAATAGTAACTTCTGATATTATTTAATTTTTTATTTTTGAATTATTTATTGTAATTTTTTTTTTTACAATAAGATTAATAATTTTTAATAAATCAATACATTTAAATTAAAAAAAAATAAATAAAAAGTTATAAAATAGGAATGAAGTCTGCTTTGAACCGTTGTGCCTTCCCCTTTTTTAATATCCAAATATTTCATTAATCCAATTTTTTTTTGGATTTTGGGCTTTTTGGATACTTTTGGTTCAGACCATTGCAATCAAAAGGGAAGGATACTTAATTTTGTTAATTTTTCTCTTAAATTTGAAAAAAAGTTAAATATTGGTTAGATTTTCTGTATCATTATCCGGAAGCATCCCATTTTACATTATCCCTGTATGCAAGATTTCGTTGTTACGTGAAATTATAAAAACTTTGATTCATGAAGGCAGTGATAATGAAGACTTTAAATTGCATTCACTTTACTTTACTTTTTATTAACAGGATTTCTGATGAAAAAATAGGACAAACGAAATTTTCCCGAAATGAGGAGATAGTTTTAAAGAAAATTTTCTGATAAAGAAAAACTGATAAAATTGTTTCAAATTCAGAATAATATAAAATAATTACGGATATGTAGAAAGGATGTTATAATCAATAAGAATTAATAGGAATGAAGATCCTGTAACTTCTGAATAAAATTTAAAGAAAAAAAACGAAAAGTGATTTAGTACAGATGCGAAAATTCTCTTTAAGTATTGGGGTAATAATACAACTTTTGAGAAAGAAATATGTTTAGAATTGTTTGAGATTCTTATTTTGTTGTTAAGAGTAGAGCCTTCGTTGTTAAGAGCAGCAAATTCAGTATATAAAGAAAATATATATTAAAAAAAGGTTTTAGGGCTGTGTATTATCAGCATTCTGATTACCATGTACACTGAGCGAAAATGTTAAAGCAAAGAATGATGCACAGGAAGACGTTATAGTGAATGGATAACTCATTAACAAATGATACCCTGCTGTTACAGCGCATCTGATCCTGACAAGATTTTCTGTTGTAAAAGAATGCAAGAATTATGGCTTAATAATTAACTCTGAAAAGAAAAATATGTAATTAGCAGCATTGTAAAATAAGCAGGCAGAATAGTAGAGAAAATGGACTATCCATAAATAATGTTAAATGAGGCGGATAGAATACTAAATATTCTGATTGTTTTGTAAATTAAGATAAAGGACAGTACGTTTGAATTCAAGAGTAGGATAGAGCTAGCTAGAACAGCGTTTTTAAAAATGAAAAAAATATTATTTTCTCTAAAGACCATAAATTATAATTACGAATAAGAGTAATAAAATATTCTGTTCTTCAATACTTTTTTACAGCATGGAGCTTGAACGATATCTAAGACGATTAAAAGCTTTTGATACTTGAGCTTGTAGAAGAATGTTAAAAAATCAGCTGGGTAGAACATATAAAAATTAAGCTATAAAAAATCAGCTAATTATTAAAAATTATATAGTACTAAAAATTACACATAGTACGAACCTGCTAAAACGCACTTCAAAATAACGCGGGTAGAAGGATATCCGCCAAAAAGGGAACTGTTAATTGACAAAAAAGAATTCTACTTTTTAGTACTATGTTGATAAGCATTTAACAAGATAAGTCTTTTATAATAAATTGAAGAGAATAAACAAATTTGCTAATATATTAATCTTGGGGAAAGTACACGTAATTGAAAAAAAATCCTGACCTCTAAACAAACAGAAATAACTTTGTAATTTTTGTTCATGTTGTCTCAATGAACCAGGAGGGACCCCAACTGGCAGGACAGCGATGTTAGCTGCATGGACAGGGTAGGTTAATCTGCAACCACATCACTCAGGGCCGACCGAGACAGCGTCTTCTAGGCAATTACCGGTTGCCCCTGAGTGGTTAAAAAAGGTCCGAAAAAAAAAGTGTTATGTTAATATAGTAACGTGTTCTAGTAAAAATAGTACTGAATACTTACGGTATTTTGAATTCAAATCAGTTATGACTACTTTTTTTTCAATTATGATATATAAGGCAAAGTGCTTAAAAGACTGTACAATACCGTTCCAAAAAAAAAAAAACAATGTAAAAATGAAATCCAGCTACAGAAATTTAAGTACTGAGCAGTACAAACTCAGTATTGTATAGTACAATATTTTTCTGCATTTTATTTTATCTCATAATATTGTCGCTTTTAATAGTAATATTCTGTATTGTTTTAATTATGTTATAATATTAACTAAATTGGCATTGTTTTTTTTTTTTATTTATCACTTTATCTTAGAAATGACTCGGTTAGCCAATAACGTGGGTATAACAGTTGTCTCCGGATAGTCACGTTTTAGAGCGGATGGGGGGGGGGGTTGGTACTAAATATAAATTTATAAATTTCTATCAGAATAAAAATAATTTCAATTATCACAGTAGTAAATAAAGATATAAAAAAAATGACTCAAATTTTATCCAAAATTATCAGGTCCGTTTAGCCAGAACTTGGACCCTCGAGGTCCAGCTCGGCCCAGACGAACCCCTCAGCAAACTCAGGGGCTCCTCGGGGACTGCTTAGGCCACCAAGGGCCGCAGAGCTCTCTTCGTTCGCCATTCCCATTTATCCAGAGTGCTCTAACCCCTGGACGACCTCACTGTTCGTTATCTTCATGGCTGTGAGAATAATACTGAAAAATAACAATAATTAAAAGCGTTCAAGCAGTGTAGAAACTTGAAAAAGAAACTAAATAACAAAAGGCAGAATCGTAGCAACTATGGTAACTGAAGTACATACACCTCTGACGACGAAAAATTCATAGCTTATTTCTTTACTATGGTGGCAGAAAAATAATAATAAAGTAAAAGGATTAATTTGTTTTAAATTTAATCAGTATCTTTAATTCATAACATCACCCTTCTTCGGGATAAAAAAATAAGGAATATTTTTAATATCTTAATCCCCAAGGGATCTAAGGCTTGGTCTATGACCTTCCCTGGGATAACATGAATGTATCCAGCAAATTTGAAAGCAACTGGTTGGTTGGTTCTCACGTAATGTGAGATGTATAAAGTACTGTTACCGTTAATTAGCGTTCAATTACACACACACATATATATATATATATATATATATATATACATCTTTAGAAAATATCTATTGAAAAATATCTTGGAAGGAGCTCGCTATATGAAAGGAGCATGAGAATTTAGCGGCTCGCCACCTAGCGGCTCGAATGAGAAGTGCAGTATCGTAACGGATTATTTATTACTTAACGTTTTAATAAATCATTTTTCATTTAATATAGCCTATGACGCTCCCGATTACGTAATGAAGCTACCGTTAAAATTTGTTGGCGATTAGTTTAGGTTCTTGAGATTTTTGATAACATATATACAAACCTTTCCTCTTTATATAATAGAGAGATGTTGTATTTATAATATTATTGTTTTTTTTATCCTTGTACGAAGTAAAGGAAGTATGTGATCGCAAAAAATATCGGTTTCAGATTTCAACGGAAATGTCCATTTTTATCATCCCTGAATTCATTTTAACTAGTTTCGGCGTGACGTCTGTATGTACGTACATATGTATCTCGCATAACTCAAAAACGATTAGCCGTAGGATGTTTAAATTTTTGATTAAGACTGTTGTAATATCTAGTTGTCCACCTCCCCTTTGGATTGCACACGAGTGAACCAAAAGTGTCCAAAAAAGTCAAAAAGTCAATAAAATTTGGATCTTGGACTTTTTCATAACTGCAGTAATAAGTCCTCATTGAGAGCTTTTCAACGATGTATCATAAGTAGTACTTATTTTCATTGGTTACAGAGTTATAGTCAAATAAAATTTTAATTAATGAAATATTTGGATCGTACAAGAGGAGGCACATTGGTTTGAATCCAACTTTATTTCATTTTATTTTTAACTTTTTTTTAAATTTTAATATAGAGATTTATTAATAATTATTAACTTGTTATTGTAAAAAAAACTGCAATAAATAAAAATTTAATAACAATTAAGAAAAACAATATCAGAAGTTATTAATGAAATAAAAATTTTATGTACTTTTAGTTTTTTTAAATATGTATATGTAATTTAGTAGGCGTACAAGGAAGTAATGTGGTGTCCACATCAGATTTTAAAATTTTACAGTATTAAAATTTTTTAATCATTTACAATATTACAATTTAAAATTTTTTTCGGCCTCCGTGGCGCGAGTTGTAGCTTCTTGGCCTTTCATCCGGAGTTCCCGGCTTCGAATTCCGGTCAGGCATGGCAATTTTACACGCTACAGAAATTGTCATTCATCTCATCCTCTGAAGCTATACCTATTGGTGGTACCGGTGATAAAAAAAACAACAAAAACGTCTTAGTCCAGCATTAAAGTTTTACTAGTTTTAAAAAAAAATCAAGAATATTATTTTATTGTTTATCGAATAAATACAAATAAATCAGTAATAAAATAAATAATAAATAAGACATAAGCGTAATAATAATTTAACATTTTTTTATTGGTAGGAAGTTTTAACTTAACTTAGGCTTAACATGGTTGACAGCATATTTTGCTGTAATATAATTTATTTAATTACCTTAACATATTCTTATTTCAATATAAGCTAGTACTCCTTTATAATGTATCTTATTCCCCAGGAACAAGAATTTCATTATAACTTTTCTTTTATAGTAGAGAAAATTAAAAACAATCTATTGAAATTTATAATATAAATTATACTACACGATGAATATTAAACTAGAAGAAACAAGTATAGTCATATATATCCTTTATGTAGAATCTCCAATTGAAAGAAAGTTGGAGTATCTGTTCAATAGATTACATACTATAGTCTACTATATTTTCGGATAAATCTCCCAAGAGAATAAAAAGGTGTAGAACATAGAAGTTTTTTATATTCTTTTCTCTTTTACTCTTAAAATATAAAATTTTATATGCGATTGCCACAAGGGCAATCCTCTTACAAGTCTCACTTTGCGTATAGTTACCGAATAATTCCGTTTTCCAATTCAACGCAAAAGAAAAATAACAGCGTTACATTTTGAAATTTAATTTTACTACCTATAAAAATAGTATAAAAAAATCAAGAAAAAGTGTAAATTATTTAAATTTATATCACTATTATACATTTAGGTACTTATATTTTAAATTAAATAAATTAAGCAAAAATAATCCCAAGGAAAACATATATTTATTTACTTTTTTACAATTTCATAAGTGTATTATATAATTAGGTATGTATTATTAGTTTTGTCACTATTTCAATTACAATAAATTGTTTCTGAGTAAAACATAAATTGATGAGAATAATCTGTTAAGTTTATATATTATTAATTATTATTAGTAAAATTATAATTAAATCAAATGAAATAAAAATCAATATAATTTTTTTTGGGAATTCATTGTTATGAATTCCTACTAGTTTTGTTTTATAAATAGGTCTCGTTCATTTGCTGTAAACAAAATTGAGTTCTATTTTGAAAATTAATTAATAATTTAAAAAAGAAATATGTAAAGTTGAATTGTTAACGGTAACCGATTGGGGAAGGTTTAGCCAGTCTCCTAAAAATTCCTTACTGTTTTATCAATATTATAAATATTCTGGATAAATACTTCCAGGAACACTGACTGCTAAAAGAAAGATATTGATGATAGCAAAGACTTCTATAGTATTGTATGCAATTCCTGCCTGGTTTTCGGCGCTAAACAGCAAGAGGAATGTGAAGATGATGACATCACTGTAGAGCCGAATGAATTTAAGGATCGTGGCGGCGTACCGAACGTTATCGGCGGTTGCGGCGGGAGTCCTGGCCGGGGTACCGTAGATCCACATACGGGCTACCCAAACGAAACGGATCTGTGAGAGCATAGACAGGGAAGATGCCACTAATCTCTTGCTACAAGAATGGCAAGAGAAGTGGGACGCCGTTACAACTGGAGGATGGACAAAGAAGCTTATTCCTGAGAGAGGACCGTGGCTGGGGAGGAAAAACGGCGACGTGGGATACTACCTGTTACAATTCCTCTTCGGTCACGGAGGATTTGGTGTACACTTACACAAGTTTAGAAAAAGGAAGCTCCCAAATTGTGTGTACTATGGTCAAGAGGGCACTCCCTGCCACATTTTTTTTTTTAATATATGAGTTGAAAGGATCTAAAAGCAAAGCATAACGTACAAGAGATTACCCCGGAAACTACAAAAAAATATATGCTGACAGGTAAAGAGGAATGGCTGACAATAGAGAGATTTCTGGCTGAGGTTATAAAAAGGAGGTGGGTTACAAGAAGTGGGAACAGTTACTTTAAAAAAAAAAAAAAAACATAACGACCGACCGAGACCCGGCTGCTGGGGCAGGGCACGGGAATGACATAGCCGGGCCCGGTGTCACTGGCCTTAGCGGTTACAGGTAGAGACTAGATGAAAATAAGAAAAAGATCCGGAATTGGTGAGCCGACTGCCATGCCGGATGTTCTGCCAGTAGTGTGGAGGCTCATTAGAGTGCAAGAACACTCCCCTGGGCTGAGTAATATTTGATCATTGAGTTGGCCCAGGGGAGCAGGAGAACGAACAAGAAAAAAAATGGTATACTGACTGATAAATGTTGAGGAAGTACTTACTTCAATTATGTAACTGTTAGTTATATTTTTTATTAATTTTTTAAACCTTGAATACATACATAATATAAATATATAACAAATTTAAGATTTTAAAACTACTGTACTCAAAGAATATCTATCAAGTGATGAGTTGTAAAACAGTTAAAAATTGGCGCTTTTCTCAAAGCTGCGGTAACCGCAACTTTAAAACAAAAACGTTTTAGTAAAATTATTACGTATAAAACTACGTTAAGGCTAAAAGTAAGGTACCTTATTGTTTAAATTCGGAAAACCCGTTTAGCGGTAACTATGTCACAAACACAGAAATAAACGAGATTACAACCCGATCTCGCTTTGTACGGCCAATAATCACTTACAAAAATTTGTGTAAAATATATCATCAGATATTAATTAGAAAATTTAAGGGTGCAGTCAGCCCAAATTTTGACTAAAATAAACAATTATACTTTTTTTTTAATGTATTAATTTTTTTAAATCTGCCTTTTAATGTTTTTTCCTATATTTTAACTCTAAATATTAAAAAAATCCCTTTCGGCACGCCGGAACGTGGAGGTAGATTTCAACGGTGCTAAGTAAAGGATAGAAAAGATCTCCACCTTAAAATTATGAAAAAATTCAAATTTACTCATTACGACAATGGTTGCAAGCGCCAACTTACAATTCCAGCAACATTTTGGCATCCCTTGCCATAAGGGTTGATCATATAAAAATTATTTCAGACAAAAGTTTTAGGTAAAGTTTAGAGGACTAAAGACCACTTTAAACCGATTCGATACTGTTCCTATAAAGGAAAGTACGATTTTTTGTCTTCAAAACCCCATTTTTTCAACCCTCTGGGCCAATGGTTAGTGATATCCAAAAATTTTACTTACATAATTTTTAGACCCTTATGCAAAAATTAATAGGAATTTTAATCGAATTCGATATTTTACTTAATAAGAAAATTCAAATGATATTTTGTCGAAAAGTTCCTCCACTTCCACCTCCATGGAGCAATTTTGCCCATTAACAAATTTGACCGAGATTTTTGGACGTTATATTTTATGTATCAGTTTGAAAGTGATTGGCACAAAATTACGGCAGTTATCGTGTCCACAAGAAAGTGAATTTATATATATATACATACATACATATAACCTTTTGAACTGACGGTGATTTTGGGGTCTGGGGGATTTGAATAAAACACGAAGATATATCGAAATTTTCCGGAAGTCGAATCATGGTACCAAGTACAATTGTTAGCTTTCTTATTGAATCTAACTAAAAACATATTTTATAGGTCATTCCTTGGAAGGTGAAATCTCTTCTTTTTAAACAAAAACATTTGTCGATTTTCAAAAATTTATATCTCGGATTTCAATAATTATAAACAGTTCATTACGAACTTATTTTAAAGCTTAATCTTTCTTTTTTTAGAAAAATATTTTTCCACCTTATAGTAGCCCTACACTTTGAGTAGTATAGTTATTTGTTTGTGGCATGCACGTTTTTTACCTTGTAATATTTTGACAAATACTTTTGAATTTTTCCATTTTTTTGATTTGTGACAAATTTTTTACAATGCATCATTAATTACTTTTTAATTTCGCTTTGTATAGTTATTTTGGATAAATAAGATGCCGTTTTCAAAACATTATTTACATGTTTTTGTAGTGTTATGTTACGTATTGGCCAAGTTTATGTATTATAGGTTTAGGTTTATGTATTGGTTATAGGTACGGACATACCTAAAAAAAGAAAAGTATTGCTTTTATTTGTTTAATTTTTTTACAATTTTTATTCGATTAGTTTATAAGTGTATAAAGTAAATTATAATATAGTAACGACAAAACAATTTGCTTCACTAAAACAAATTGTAAGAGGACGAAAATAAAAAATTAAAATTATTAACGAAAAACGTTTAGTAAAAAGTTTAGCTGTCGTGGTAGCTCCTGAGATTCAACGCAATGAACCAAAGGCTGGCATTTCTCATGTAAGTACAGGTGACATTAGCACTGAAAATGTTAATATACGGCTGTCTGATTTTCAAAAATCAGAAATTTCAGAAATTTATGATGACGACACCTGAATTTATGCACTAAAATATAAATTTAAACTACTACTATAAAACTACACTATATAAAATAGTAATAGAACTACTATAAACATTTTCAAAAACCTTTTTTTCCAGGATTTTAAAACGTTATAACTAGACTTATATGCATGGTATTCCGATGAATCTTTTTTTAAATTTTCACATAGATTCTTGATATTTGATGTGTAAAAAGGTTATCTTAAAATAATTCAAATGAAATTAAATAAAAACTAAAATGTCAAGGAAACGTTATCATTTTTGCTAATTTTCACAAAAACGTTTTTCTGACATAACAAAAACTGTCTCTACACATCACAAAGCAAAAGCTTTCTGTTTATTTTAGATTTCTAGACTAAATCATAGCCTACCCTCAAAAAGATCTTTGATATCACAAATCAAAATTTTTATTTAAAATAAATAAGCAAAACAAAGAAAATAAATAAATCAAATATCTTCGATAAAGCGTTTCTTGTAAATAACTATTTTTACCCCCAACCACAATTTTAGGAGTTGTAAATGAAATATGGATATGATTTTTTGTAGAAAAATTTTCAGTTACATTCTAGTTCATTTTCAGATTAAAAAAAAATTTGGGGTAGTCAACCCAATTTTTTTTTTTGAATTGGTTAGGATATTTTTTCAATTGGGTTGACTAACCCCTTAAATTATTTTCATTAACAGAAATCTAATTAGAATTCATATTTTAGAAATGTCTCTAAGGTGTTTTTAATAAAAATTAATGACATAGTCTTATTCATTTATAAACTCAACATTTCAAAACAAATGTTTTTAATATTGTGAATGTTACAGAATAATTCAACTAAAAGACATATGAAATAATGTGATGTTACGGAGGCTTAATAAAATGAGGTAAAATACCGTTATGTAATTTATAAAGAGTTCTTAAAGGTAATGAATGTGAAAGGCAAAAGTAAAAGAAATCTCAATCGTTGTTATTAAGCACATATCCAGAAATGAATATCATTAATATTATAATTATCAGAATATATATAACTTATAATTACTTAGTAATATTTTAAAAATGTTTTAGTTAAATATTTTTCGTAAGATGGTATTACAGAACTGATATTAAGGTTATTTGAAGGTTAAATGCATTTTAATTAATATTACATATTTGATATTTATTAAAAAAAAAAAATGAAATTCATTAACAAAAAATATTAATTTTTATAATCAATCCAAAATGAAATATTGGTCAATAAACACTATTTTCATTACTATTTTTTTTAATAAAAATTATGTTAGATTTTTTCAACAGCTTTCTTAATGACTTTCTTAATGTTTTTTCTTCTTTTTTTCTAATATGTACGTTGTAATTTGTTCAACTAAAAATTAGCATCCCCTTCCCGTGACCTAATAATTTGAGAACCATATGTATGACATGTAAACGAGATGTAAGTCTTTTATAGACTGAGACCGACCATTCCTCAGGCAGACGTGTGGCTAATTGAACGCCAACCACCAAAGTACAACAGTATTCACTATCTACTATTCAAATGCGTATAAAAGCAACTAACCTTTACTAAATTAGAACCTCAGAAATTTCACTTCAAAAATCAGCTGTTAAACAACTGATTTGCGACAAAGAGTTAATTACTAGACCAGCCTGGTGGGCACTAATAATTTAAAAAAAAAAATGTCAATAGAAACGAAAATGTAAAAATAATTTTTTAATGAAAAATGAGCAAAAATTAGGCTTTGATTTTATTGTTCTTAAAATATTTTTGACATAAAAATATATATTTAATTTTTTTTAATTTATTTATACAGGAATATATGAGGAAGGTTTAGCAGGTATACAATGTTTTGGGGTTAAGTACTGGGTAAGCACTGGCTTTACAAAAGATTGAAAATTTGGGGTCGAACTGAAGGTTGATAATTCAAGACCAGGTCAAACCAATGGTAGACCAGATATCCTTGCATAACCCATTTTCACTCAATTTATTAAAATGTTCGATTGGATAGTTAACATCTACTCTTTGAGAAAGCAATTATAATAAAACTATTACATATCAAATGTTTTATATGAGTCACATCGATATCAAAAATAGAGCAGATAAAAGTCTATAGTATTATTTAATATTTTCCTGTGAGACATTCAATGTATCGTATTAGTCATTTAAACAATTTTTCCTTTTATTCTAAATTTCCAGATTTCAATGATGAATTGTTCCGTTAGAGTTTCATGAATGTCACCATAAATATTTAAAAAAGTACATAAATAAAATAAACCGCTGAAAAAAGTACGGTACAACGATATAAAATGGTTTCATTAGAGATGACCAACAATTCTTGATTAATTCAATTAATTTTCTCAATTTTATGATTGTAAAAATTGACTAAGAAATTTTTAATTAGCATATTTTTTGATATTTAAGTTTCATTGTAGAAAATAAAACAAAATTATTAAGCTGGAATGTGGACGAAACAATGAAACTTCTACTAATTTATAATATAGAAGTGCAAACTTAAAGGAGAAATTAATTTCTATTTCCGCTTGTAACAGCGATGCTTGTTATAGGAAAACTATATTTATAAGTTCGATTAGTTTTGCTATAAATTTTAAGATACTATTTATTTACTTACTCATTTAATTATCTACAACATGTCTCAAGTTCTTCTTAATTTACAAATACTGTTTTTATACTGAAACATTATAAGGAACTTTGCGGAAATGAACGAAAATAGGATAATAGATTACGATTAACTTTACTTTTTAAACATTAGTATAAAATTCATTCAAAGTACACTTATAAAAAATACTGCTGCTCTTCCATTTTATTCACTAAAATTTTATCATAATTCTAATTACTAAAAAATTATTTTTCAACAAAAAAGTTGTTTGAAATAATTTTCACGATAAGTAGGTATAAAATTCCTGATGGAAAGTATTAATAAATACGTGAAAAAAAATTTTAACTTGAATACAATTATTTTATTGGAAACATTACAAGTTTTATTTATTTTTTCACTGAAATAAGCTACCTGATAAAATCAGTCCTGAAAGTACAAATTGTAAAAAGGTTCTAAAAATAATAAGTGAGGAACCTCTGTGAGAATTTTAATAATTTTTCATACAAAATTAAATCATTTACCATATTTACATGATATAATTATTTTTATTAAATTTTTAAATATATGTAGATTTTTTAATTTAAATTTAAAGTAGAATGAAATTAAACAAAAATTTAAAAAGAGATTGTGAAAAATAGGATAGTCTGAACATAGATATTATGTATTAACAAAGATTGCGTTTTTTTAAGAAACAGCGTAATAATATCTATGAATAAGTCCTACGCTAAGTTTCCGGTTACGCTATCGTTATATAATTAGTAAAAAAACAGACCAAATCAAATGGAGTTAATGAGCTGATTTACTTCAATTTCGTAACACCTGACAAATTTTCGTGGAACAGTTGATTTTAGGCAATATTAACCGTAAATAAATAAAAGTTTTGTCAAATACTAATTTCTGATTTCAATAAATTGTTTATTAACTGACAATGAATTCTTTTTTCTTTTTTTTTATAAAAGAGATTTGGGAAGGTCAAAAAAAGCCTCAAACCGTTTTAATAATGTTGAATTTTTTCTTACTCATTGAAGTAGAATAGGTTTGGAAAAAAATATAATTTTGAATCATATAATAATTAGAAAGTTGTAAATCAAGGGGATATTATTAAAGTTTGAAAGGAAAAATACTAATTTCTTTGGAATCATTGAGTTTTGTATTTGTGTTTGAAGATAGAACAAGTTTTGGAAGAAAGAGTTTGCAAAGTACTACGTAACCCTGCTAAAATAACTAAAATATTATGTGGACGCCACATGACTTCCTTGTACGCCTATTAAATTACATAAACACATTTTTTGCTGCACTTCATTTGAAATAGTTTGTAACCTCCTTCAATTCTTTAATATAGAATTTTTTAATTTTTTTTTCATATGTTTTTGTTATTATTGAATTATTATTTATTGTAAACATTTTTTTACAATCACAATGTAATAAATATTAATAAATCAATATATTTAAATTATAAAAAAAAGTTAGAAAAAAAAGATAAATAAAGTCGGATTCGAACCGATGTGCTCACGTAAGATCTAAATATTTTATTAATTAAAATATTATTTGGCGATAACTCTGGAATCAATGAAAATAAGTAATCAATGAAATGATATACCGTTGAAAATCTCTCAATGAGGGCTTATTACTAAAGTTAAGAAAAAACTCACAAATCCAAATTATTTTGGATTTTGGGTTTTTTTTGGGCACTTTTGGTTCAGCCGATTGCAATCAAAAGGGGAGGTGCACAACTAGATATTACAACAGTCCCAAATCTAAAATTTTGACGTTCTACGGCTGATCGTTTTTGAGTTATGCGAGATGCATACGTACGTACGTAGAGCCGTCACGCCGAAACTAGTCAAAATGTATTCACGGATGGTTAAAATGTATATTTTTGTTGAAATCTGAACACCGAAATTTTTCACGATCACAATACGTCTTTTACTTCGTACAAGGAAGCAAAAATTAAACGAGTTAGAAAAAAAAACGAAAATATAATATATATTTTCATAGAATAGGTATAAATTTTAAGAGAAATTTTTCTAAAAATCTTCATTATTGGTTTAGCTTATCAAGTTTACTTTCGTAAACTTTTCTCTAAATCTAAAAATGTAAAGGCTAAAATAAAAATTAAATTTTACAAAAACTTTTCTGTATTTTAATTACGGGATATCTTATTTAAAAAAATTGTAGTCATTACTTGACATCTTTCTATATGAAATATAAACTTTCAAAGAATGTTTTTAAATATTTAAACCGAAGGGAGATAAAACATAAGAACAATAAAACATATATTTCAATTTTAAGAGATAGGGATTGATTTTTTGGGAAACACATTTTTTGATTATTTATGTATTCATTGTAAGTAACAAATTTACTTTAATAAAGTTTTCTCTAAAATGCCTCTGTAGAAAATCGAAATTAATTTTTTCATGCTATCCCCACCTCTTCAACAAATTTTGAAAATAAATTATGATCCATGCTCCACATATACAAACATTTGAACCAATTTTAAATAAAATCTGTTTGATCGATCCTGAGATATAAGATCAAAAGCAGTGCGACACACGTACATGTATGATTTTTGGTCTATATGAACTTGTTAGACCCTAAAACGTAAAGATTTACAAAAAAAACCATAACCCTATTTTGACATGGTCACCATACTTGTCTCTTTAATACAGCTACTCTAGTTAAATACGGTGGGAAATTAATAATTTGATTTTCGTAAAATGATAGTTTTTTATAGGGGTCATAACCAGAACTGTGATAATTCTATTTTTGTTCTAGGATTTCAGTTTGATATATATATAATAAATGGTGTTCTAGCAAGCAGAGTGGGCCCATAAAACCACTTATAAATGTAATCTGCACTAAATAAAAAAATATAAAAATTAAAATATAAATGTAATGCACTTATAAATGTAATCTGATGTGGGTCCATCAACCTTAAATTACAAATTTAAAATTTAATTTTATGTTCTTAATTACGTAAAATTCTCTGTAAGATGTATTTTCTTAAACTGAAATACATTTTTAAGAGTATAATACTAGTTTTCTTAAAAGAAAAACGTATATTAACAAATAATGATAAATAATCAATTGATGAAGCCTTGATGAAAATCCATCATAACAAAAAGAAAATGAAAACAAAATATGTATTATGATTTTCATAAAAAAATTATTTAAAAATGACAGCTGTTTCAGTAAACAGTACCTTCCTCAGGTGTTACATACACAATTTGAAAAAAAAAAAGTTGAATTTGTACAGAATTTGAAACTGCGTATAAAAATAACGACAAACCAAACTATATTCTCTTCTACAATATCATAAAAACTGATTACCGATTTTTAATTCTAAACTACAATAAAATTCTTAACTAAACTCTTTCCTACTTTTTTAATAAAAAAATAAAAATAAAAACTATTGTAAATACTTTTATCATAATTTAAAGAATACTGATGGTAATTTAAATTTTTGTATCGAGTAATTTAAACAGAAGAGAGACAAATATTTGATTAAAACCCAATAAAGGAATTAATTAATTTAATTGTTTAAATGGTTTAAATAGATAATAAATAAATAATTTAATTAATTTGTTAATTATTGAATTTGGAAAAACTAATTATTGTTCATTCAACTAAATTAGTGATACAAACAAAACTTCATTATTTATTTATTATATTATCTCAGAGATATCAAATGGGTGATTAGGAATTCAGGCGAGAAGTTGAAATAGAACAATTTTAACAGTTATCGAATCCAACAGTAATTACTCTGAAAATGGGAATTATTATTAAGAACAACAAGAATTCAATACTTGATTTACTTGCAAAATTGTAGAATGAAGTAATATCCTAGGTATGTATGTACAACAGTACAAATGTATGTACTGTTGTACATACATTGGCTTCTTAACTGAGTCAAATATACTTTTGAACATCAGCAACAAAATTTAGATGATATATGTAGATCGTAAAGCGAGCTCACTTATTCAGCATTAAGAGAAAATTTATAGGGAATATCATTATAATACTTTAAACTATAACCTAAATTCTCTACAAACTATGAACTAAGGGAATAGCAAATTTAATAGTACCTTTTTTACCTCAAGTGTTTCTTATGATATAAAATTATTCCAGAGACTAAATTAGACGATCTTCGTCGGTTTTTAATAAATTAAAAATTCCTTAGTCATTTCTATATACAGTATTTATATTTATGAACAATGTTTGGTAAAAAAATTTTGTTTAATTTTTTATATTATTCACTTCATAACAAAATTATTTTCGGAAAACAGAATTGTCATTTAATAAATCAACAAGAAGATTTTCTTAAATTTGACAAACTTTATGATAAGTTTAATTTGATTAATTAATGGTAATATGGTAATCTAACTTAAAATATATAAAAATCTAAGTAAAAGTATAGCTGGTGATAAATCAATTAAATAATTATGTTTCACAATTTGCATATATTAACTGAAAAACAAGGAAATTAATATAACTTGCATGTCAATTTAACATTAATATAACTTGCATCTTACGATTAGTATAAAATTATTTTATTAAAATTAATTTCCAACTATTTTTATTTGCTGATTTTACTTTGTCTTCGTTAACTGCTTTTGCAGAGATAATTGTATCATCAGAAATGGATTTTTTAAGAATTAACAATTTTTCTACAGTTAAAAATTTTGAAATTAGACAGATTATGTTTGATATTTCAGTCATTGAAAAAAAAAAGTTGCTATTACAATTTCTTGATAAAATATTGAAGCTTTTTCTTTTACATAATTAAAAATATGTGTTTATTTTCCTTAACAAGTCCCTAAATTTAACTTTAGAGATACATTTTTAACAAATTTAAATCCTTGTTCTTATAAAAATTGAAATTAATAAAAATATAGCAATAAAAATGTATTTAATAAACAAGTAGAAGTTAATCATAATAAATAGTTCAGCGAAATAATAAAATTAATTAGAGTTTTTTTAAATTTTATTATTTACATTTAAAATATAATAGCAGAAACCAATAAATAATTTTCCTATCTAAAAACAAATCGTAATAGCGGCAAAAAAATTCATTTTAACATCCCTATAATTACAGTATTTTAACGATGATTTAAAAAAAATTACGAAAATAAACTTGAAAGTAGCTATAGGAGATTTTTAAACATAAAAATATTAAATAATATAGTAAGAAATTAAAGGTTCCAGTCGTTGCAAAGACAGTTGTTTTTACATGGATTTGAATGCTAGACTGTGGATACCGGTGTTCTTTGGTGGTTTTTATTTTTTATAATTATTCCTCCCAAGTGGCTGGACCCGCTTATCCAGCATAACTCAGCCCTGGGGGTTCCACTGCCTCTAATGCCTGAGTGGTTACACTGAGCCCGGCTACACCGGTCCGTGCTGCACCAACCAGGAAGCCTTATATGTCTTACCTCTAATGTGGGTCCACATCGTAGGACCAGACTCACCGGGAGTCTGATCCTACGATGTGCCTGCCTCTAACTGTTCAAGTGACTCCGCGGAGCCCGGCTATCCCGTTCCCCAGTGGCATCTTCTAGACGGCCGGGTCTCGGTCTTTAACAATCCCTCCTTTACCCAAGGCACCTTTGCTTCCCACAAATCGGTAATTTAAATCCCTTCCGCCACCTCCGCAGACTGACGCTCCTCAACAGTTTTGAAAACATACGCCCAATCTTCCCGGCGATTAAAGCCCAGTTCTTCGGACCATGGAGCATCGCCGCCACTATATTTTCTGCAGCGTAACCTCAGCAATCAACGCCAGAACCTCTCTTCTGTCCGTATCTCATCTATTACAATAAAAGATGGAATGCTCTGCTGCATCGCTGTCATCACAGTAAAAGCATCTTTCCGACCTCCTCCGTTTTCTTTCATAGAGGTGCTTGTTTTAACAACCGTGACCGGACAAGAATTGCGTCAGTTGATACGTCAATTCGCCACGTTTCCTTGCCAGCCACGGCTTCAACTCCGGAATCAATTTGCAGGTCCACCAACCAACCTGGACCCCGTTCCACCTCGTTTGCCAATCCTCCATCAGCCTTTGTCTCACCTGATTCCTTGGGTGGCCTTCAGACCTGCCGATTATCCCCTCATCAATCAGGTCAAACGGAGGCAAGGGCGGCGCCTTTGCCTCCGTCGACACCGTTCGGTAGGCCCGGGATACACCGACGGCCAACGGCCGCTGCAGGCTGATGAGCCTCTGTCTTACTGTCTTTTTTTGCAGAGTTCTCCTCCAACTTGGCACCGCATAAAGCACAACTGATCTTGCCATTGCCACCAGCAGCCGGGGCTTTGAGGAACTAGATCAACCAGTCCTCCCCGCCAGCTTATTGACCGCTGCCACCGTCCTCTTCCCTTTGTTTACTGTCTCCATCACTTGAGGCGTAAACGATCTCTTATTGTCTACCCACGCTCTGGTCACCGGGGTAATTTCCTATCCTAATTATCAGGCTCAGATGTCTCCGCCCTGCCATTATGAATAACTTAGTTTTATCAACAGCCAAAAGCTTTCTTTCACTCAACCAATCATTTACCAGCCGCAAAGCAGCATTCCCTCTACTCATCACTTCCTCCTCCATCTTTCCGATTACGACGAATGACAGGTCATCTACGAATCCTGTGGGATGTACCCCCTCTGGATACAGCAGACGCAACAAGCGATCTTACGCTAAATTCCACAGAACAGGTACTAAAATAGAGCTCTGTGGAACTTCAGCTTCCATCATTACCTCTACTTGCTTACTCTCCACACAGCCCACTATCATTCTCCTTTTGAGGTAATCACAAGTCTAATTACCGAGGTAATTGACAAGTTTAATCGAGGTAATCACAAGACTTATGATTACCTCGAAAGAGGTAATCATAAGTCTAACCATGTATACTTAACATTTCGCCATTTTAGTTATTCAACAATCCACCCCAACGGTAGCGTGTTGAAAGCATTACTAATGTCCAAAAACCCCACCGCCGGGATGGACCTCTTCCGCCAGGAACCACTCGCCACGACATCCACCAAACGCATGACCCGGTCTACCGCTACGAACGTTGTACGGTCTCCATGAAATCCAAATTGATACTGGCTAAGCCACTCGTCCTTATTAATTTCCTCCACCAGTCTTTCCTTCAGGAGCTTCTCAAACAGTTTAGCAATGCTACTTAACAAACACAGAGGTCGATACCCTCCCGTATCATCGATCTCCCTCCCCGGTTTCCTTAAGAACACCATCTTCCTTTTCTTACATTCCTGAGGAAACAGCTCTTCCAGTAAAACATTATTAAAGGCTAATAACACCTGCTTCGGTACTTCCTTCACCGCCACAAGCACCATTTTGTCCGGGATCCCATCCAATCTCGGACTCTTTCCTTCGTACCGCAGACGCTGCACACAGTAACTCCTTCTGGGTGAACATGGATATGTCCACCACCACTATCTCCTCCTTCGATTCACCTGGCATCCTTAAAACAAGTGGTCTATGCACTTCTCAAATAAGTACTTGGACAAAAAGGGCAACGCCCACTCGTTCTTTGGTGGTTGGGTTTCAATTAACCAAACGTCTCAGGACTGGTCGACCTGAATCTGTTCCAGACTATATGTTTACCGGTACATTTACACCTATATTGCAGTATATCTACTATTTGTCAGGCCTGGCAAGTCGCTAGCGGTAATAGAATTTGCTTATACACACATACACTCACACACAACCACACAGCCAGACCCGGCAATAGCTGTTTGGAAAAAATCTATATATATATATATATAGAAAGAGAGAGTTAGAGATTAATTGTAAGAAAAGTATATTCATTTATTCAAATTAAATTAAATAAATCGTTTGGTTTACTGCTGTTGCCCGTTGAATTCCTTGAAAAAGATCTTCACAAAAGTACTAAACGGGGATAGAAAACCCAAATTACTAAAGTAGAAAAATTTTGCTGCTAGAATGAAATTTGTTAAATTATGTATGTAATTTTCTGTTCTGTGAAAATCTAAAATATATACTCGTATATATAAAAATATATATATATAACAGGGGGTTTGAATATAACCACTTGAGATATATTTGCCATTTGTATAATTTGATCATCTGCATTAAGTGATCGATTTTTCTGGTCTGGTTCAAAAGAGAGGGATTTCTATACCTACCATTGTTAGCAGACAACGCATTTATTTTGTATGTGATACCATTGATTTGTATATATTTATAATGGATACATATTATATTTTATAATATTTATAAAAAAACGTATATATGTATAAAGTTTTTACACTATATAAGATATATAAGCATATTAATGCATATTTTCTATACGGAAACTACCTGTCTGATTTTGTATTACTTTCAACACCGATAAACATAAAAAGATTTTACTTTTAAATATTAATATACGTGCAATCTCCTTAGTATGGTCGTCTATAATGCATCTCATTCAATAATCAGGTTTACCACTATCCTCTCATCAGTCCCACCATATCTGGGTATATACGGGTACCCTACAAATGATATGTTCATGAAATTCACATTTATTTTCGTATTATGGAAACGATTCCTTAACACACAGTTAAGAAATTTTTGTCATCAACACATCCACTTACAAGAATTATATGCGAGTTATTTTGGTTATAAATTAAGGAAATATAATGAAAATTTAGAAATCAATTTTAAACGGAAATACACAACATTTGTCGTTGATGAACTGTTACTGTTTTTAAAGAATGTTCTAGAAATTTTAGAAATTATGAAGCAACAACTATGGAACCTGTACCATAGATATGTACAATGTACTATGAGAAAGCTTTGTTAAGCTTCAATGTACGCCTTCAGTAGAATGAAAGCTAGTTTACTAACGGTGAAAAGTATCTGCTATCTGCGGAAGAATTTTTCAAGGGAATAATTTATTGTAATAATTAAAGGACCCTAAAGAATTTCTTTTTAACAAAGTAAATTAACGAAAACTATGCGAATATTAGATTATAAAATCGGTGGGATTCCTAATAATATTTTTTTAAATTCATTTTTTCTGAAAATATTTTGTGAGGAAAATGCTTAACGAAAGTTTTATTAGAAAATCTAAACACTAAGAAAAAATTCTAATAGCTCTTTTTATTAATAAAATTTCAATTATTGTAATTTCAGTAGCCTACAACTTAGTTGAATTTTTTCCAAATATTCGACATGAATTAATTTGTTCTTTTTGGCAGCAACCGTTTTATATATATATATATATAATGTATAAAAAAAGATCCGTAAATGGTAAATGTACGGATTCTTGTAATGGCAGACTTTTACTTCGGTTTAACATTACTTAATAGTAAAAGTTAAATAAAGATATTTAATACTACGACATTGAATAAGTTATCCTACAGCCCAAATCGTGTCGGCAACTCAGTTCCATTGTTGTTGGAACTCAGTTCCAAGTTGTATAATTTGAAATTAAAGAGTATCACAGTAAACTTTCAGATATCCGGCTTGGAGGACCAAAAATAAAAAAATGCTGAATCACATCTAAACTTATTTTTTACATCATAACACTGATTTACGGATATTAAGAACATAATTAGTCATATTTTGAGTGAATTCTTAAAAAAAAATAAAAAATATATATGTATATGTGTATGTGAATGTTATATGTAATGGTTTTTTTTTGTTCTTTATTTATTACTATTATATACAGTATATAACAATAATAATAATAATAATAATAATAATAATAATAATAATAATAATAATAATAAAGGATAAAAAACAAAAAAAAAAAAACAAAATAAACCATTATAGCTAAAATCCAGACATTACTTGAATAAAATCCCCTATAGTATTTAATGTAAACCACTCCATTACAAATTTTACATTAGACAAATGGGATGTACTTTTAAAGATAAAATAAACTTAAAGATAAAACAATCCAATATAACAAGTTATTGTTATAAACTTCAGCAGTCTATTTGCAACTTGTAACAAACAACAAAACTACTCAATTTATATTAATGTAAGTTTAATGGGATTTCTCAATTATAGCATTCGTAATCATTTTTAATTAATTTAAAATTAACATCAATCTGGAAAGCAGAAATTTTATATTCTACTAAAAAGTAATTTAAAATGATTAAATTACAATATACTTGAAAATAATGGAATAATAAAAAAAAAATTTTAATACTTGAAACTTTTAAGATGTTTAAAACATCTTTAACAAAAAAAATTTGTTTAAATAGATAAATTGATCATTAGACTGGATTATTTTGTTTAAATATGTTGTATGGCAGTTTCATGAAAAACAGATTTTCCTAAATTTCAAACAAAGAAAGTATTACTTTTTACTTCCTTGAACGAAGTAAAGTATATGATCGCGAAAAATTTCGGTTTTCAGATTTCAACGGAAATATTCACTTTGACCATACCTGAATCCGTTATGACTAGTTTTGGCGTGACGGCTGTAAGTACGTATGTATCTTGCATAACTCAAAAACGATTAACTGTAGGATGTTAAAATTTTGGATTTAGGACTGTTCTTGCATCTATTTGTGCACCTCCCATTTTGATTTCAATCGACTGAGCCATTAATTGTTTAAAAAAGTGTCTAAAAAAGCCCAAAATCCAAAAAAAAATAGGATTTTTGAGTTTTTATAACTACAGTAGTAAGCCCTTATTGAGAGATTTTCAATGATATATAAGTGGCACTTATTTTCATTGGTTCTTAAGTTAGAGCCAAATGAAATTTTAATTAATGAAATGTTTGGTTCGTACAAGGGGAAGGCACATCGGTTCGAATCAGATTTCATCTCCTTTTTTTTTAACTTTTTTTTAATTTAAATGTATTGATGTATTAATTATTATTAACCTCTGATTTTAAAAACATTTTTGCGAAAAATAATAATTAAAAAATAAATATGAAAAAATACCCGAAGTTATTAATGAAATAAAATTTAATGTACTTTTCATTTTAAAAAATGTGTATATGTATTTTAATCGGCGTAAAAGGAAGTCATTTGGTATTCACATAATTTTTTTTTTATGTCTTACATTGTTTTATTTATGGATTGTTTAAAAAATATTGGTATAGTACGTGCCTTTTATTCTGAATAAAGATCTTAAAGATTAAAATATAAGCTACATAAGTATGATAATTTATATTTACATGCTCTCTTGTTTAAAAATTTAGAAACGTATATTAAATATATTTTTATGCGGAAATTTAATTTATTGCAAAATTAAATAAAAAATATTACTGCAACAAAATGTTAAAGAGAATTATACAATTATTTACTGAAAAATCAAGTGGCATTATATTAAGCAATACACTATATACAATAACAATTGTAGTGTTAGTGGTACATCAAACGGAGATAATTATTTTAATGTACTTGAATCGAAATAATATTTTAATATCGTTGAAGTAGCTTTAATAATTGGAGGTGCCGATTATGACAGTTTTTTACAAATTAATTGTAGCATGAAAAACTTGTAATTAGAAAATCAAGAGGTTAAATAAAACAAAGAAGAAAATGATTTATCAATTTTAATAAAATTAGTTATAATTTCTCTCAAAATAAGATAAACAATAAGAAATTTGAAGTTTTTTGATTAGAGATTTTATATATATATATATATATATATATATATATACATATATCTTTTTTTTTTTTTTAATTTTATTGTTTTTTAATAAACAAAAAATAATATAATGATAAAATTAAAAGCAACAGGAAAACTTACCATTTCTGAAACAAATTTTTTTCATCCAGAAACTATATTTCTAAATTTCACTACTAAGTGAAGAGACGAATCTTTACGTCACAGAATCTTCTCTTTAGAGACGATTCGTTCGTGCACGATAACCGTGAAAACTACTGAACCAATCATTACGAAATTATAACTGTAGTTTTTGTTATGACCTCGGGATTATACTTATGAGCTTATCGATAATAAAAAAGCTGTTACGCGTATATTCGTTTTCGTTTGACAATTATAAATTGTTAAAACATAAGTTTAATAAACATATAAGCCAAACAATAATTTAAAATAGAAGTAAAATAATAAAAAGGAAACATTTATTACTATCTTGTAGAATTAGGTACCTCCTATAATAATCATTGTATTTGAGATTAGTTATATTATTGATTGAAAAATAATGTATGGTAATCAATTATTGAAAAATGTTCAAGTGTGGATTCCCAAGTAGATTACAAAATTAATTACACATACGTCTTACAGTACTAAAAATTCAAACTGGTGACATGATTATATATACATACATACATATTAAATAACTTAGAACCATAAATATAACAAAAGAATACAGAGGTAAAATTGAAAATGAAAAATCGTAGGTAAAATTAAAAGAAATATATTAATAATAAAAATGAATAAAAATATGAAACTTTCAGTCACCGATTCCATCCTGAATCACAGGCCAATCAATTAAAAAAATCTGTACATCTTCAATTAACAAAAACCAAAAGGATTTTCCTTTTTATCGTTTGCCAAATATCAATATTTATAAAAATATAAAAATAAATATTTTTATCGTAGCTTCTTGTTGTGAGAAATCTACTACAAAATATCAAAATAACATTTTATGTGAATTTTTAATACAGAATAAAAAAGAACCGTATTATCAAAGTACTAGTAATTTCAATCATTAAATCTCTTTTATGTAGTTACTTATAAGGGGAGGGTATAAATACAGTTATAAAAATTTACAAAAGGTAAAAAAATTGGAAATAATGATTTATATATAAATATTATTTTTGTCATATAAGTATAGTGAAAAGAAACAATATTACATAGTAAAATAAAAATTTTCCTGATTTATGTTATACGACAATTTTTTATTATTATTTTACTATACTTTTTCTATAAACTTTCATTACCGGGTAATTTTCATGTTATATATAACTTAATAAACATCTAACCTAATATAATTCTATTGGGTTTTCTAACCAATATATAATAATTTATTTCAGTAAACCACCTTTATATAAACATGACAATTTCCTCTCAATTTTACGCTGTAATAGGCTATGTAGAGCAAGAAAAACTTATAGTATATCTGTTAGAGAAGGGAGTACCGCGTGCAGCATAACTAATGATAATTATAGGTCTGGAAGTGGTAGTATCTATATAAGCGGACAATATAGTCGACAGATTGTATATCACATTTCCACAACTACAATGAAGGTAAGTCAAAAATTTCACTTTTCATGTTACACGTATGTATGTATGTATTTAATGCTCATAAATGTGGTATATTTTACCAAAACGTTTGGTAAAATTACAAAAAAATATTACAATTTGGTTTTGTATAACTTATATGAATGAATAGCGAAAATAATCGGCTTCATCCGAACAGTGGTCAGATTATTACTATCACTTACTCCTCTACAAGTAAATACATAAGTATATATAAAAAATAATAATGTAAGTTTTACTTGTAAAAATATATAAATAAAATTTATATAAAAATATATTATAATTTGCAAAAAAACTAATATATAAAATGCAAAAATTAGTTTATAAACTATATCCTAGCAACAAAGAAAAAAAAATATATATATATAAATATATATATTCTTGTTTTTTTTTTTTTGGTGGGGAGGAAAAATAAATTATTTTATCGGGAAAAATAAACACATATTTTTAAAATGTGAAATGCGTATCAATATTAAAATTAATTATAATAAATAGTAAATTTATTAACCTTGAAAACAAAATACATAGTAATAAAAATAGTAATAAAAACTAACATGATTAAGGAATACTTTGATTTGTTTAGGGATATAACAAATTTAATTAATTCAATTCATTCAAGTCTTTATTTAAAATGTATTCAAATTCTGGTACATAAAATGATACCATTCCCTATCAATAAACTGAAATGGAATCAAAATAATTAACCTTATTTCTATGAATGAGATGGTAAACGCATCAATATGGCTCTATTATTTCATTAATTGTTTATAATTACTTTTATAAAACAACATTTAAAAAAAATAGATTCTTTGCGAAGGTTAAAAATCGAAATACGTACACAGTTCTTGATACAAAACTATTTGAGATATTTAAAACTCTTTTATTATTCCTGAAGACAAAAAATAGGAAAATAATAATAATAGGCAAAATAGGGTTTGAAAATAGTTTGAAAAGGCAAGAATCCCATAAAAAAAAATATTAACAGATACAGGAGACCTAAACTTTTAAAAGATTATATCATTAACCCTAAAGAAAAATTGAAATTGATAAAAAATGGTTACAATATTTCTTTCTTTTTTCGAGATAATCAGAAAATATTTGAAAGTTAAGAAATGCTCATAGTTTCCGTTTTCTGATGACTGTAAGAGCCCAGAATAAAAATTAAAGATTTTAAAATCTTCTAGTTGTTCATAAAACTGTACGGTATTAGAAAAAAAAATAGTCAAAACTTTTATTGAAATATTTAAATTCTTTTCGATATTAATTGTTAGATTTGTATGACAGTAGCTCAAGAATTCAAAAATTCTAGTAATGTTCACTTATTAGAACTAAAATAATAATAATATTAATAATAATAATAATAATAATTACTTTTTTCTTTTTTTTTTTTTATAATTGTGCAACAGAACAGTTACAAAACCTTTGTATGCCACACAATATCACATAAAGTCACAAAAGAACAGCCACAAGTCAACAACCCACATATAAATTAAAAATACAATATTCAAAACACAATAATAATAATAATAACAATTATGCAGTCAAATACAAAAAATAATTAGAACTTTAAAAACGGTAGCTACGGAGTGATAATAAAAACACATAAATGAAAACATACAAAAACAAAAAGACAACATTACTAATTCATTCCAAATAAAACATGTTATAAGCAATAATCCTTAAAAAAACAACAATAATTTTAAAATCATGAAAGTGAGATCCCACCAAACATAATAATAATTTTTTTTTTTTTTTTATTTGCCTTGTTTGTGCAACAAAACAGTTACAAAACCTTTGTATGCCGCACAATATCACATAAAGTCACAAAAAATATAATAATAACAATAATAATAATAATAATAATAATAATAATAATAATAATAATAATAATGATGATAATCAGATGGAAGATGTTTAAATTTGATTTTCTTGAAATTGAATCTTCATTATTTATCTATACATTATAATGAAATATGACGAAAGGGGATATTTGGGATACATAATTTCCTATATATTTTATATCACTCTAAAACAATTAACACTTTAATTATGAAAAAAATTGTTCAGATCGGTTCACCAATTCTTAAGATTTGCCAATAAAAATAAAGAAAGTCTATAACTTCATATATAATATAATAAATTTTGGAGCTTTAAATCTGGGTGATATGTGAACAAAAAGAGCGATAATGAACATCTATTTTTGAAAAAAAAATCCCTTCGGCTCACCTGAAGGCGGAGGTAGATTTCACCGGTGCTAAGAAGGGGATAAAGAAGATTTCCACCCTAAAGTTATGAAAAACTTCAAATTTATTCAGTACGATAATGGTTGCAAGTGAAAAAAAGTTACACATGTTTAGCATACGACAAGCCCATCTCGTTACAATTCCAGCAACATTTTAGTCATTCCTAGCCGTAAGGGTTGGTCATATCAAAAATTGATTTAGACAAAAGTTTTAGGAAATGAAAATGGACTAACATCCACTTTAAACCGATTCGATATTGTGCCTATTAAGGGAGGTACGAATTTTTTGTTTTCAAAACTCAATTTTTTAAACCCCTTGGACCAATAGTTGGTGATATCCAAAAACGTTACTTTTATAAGTTTTAGGTCCTTATGCAAAGAATAGTAGGAACTTTAATCGAATTCGATATTTTACTTAATAAGAACGTTATAGCGATATTTTGTTTTTTTTGAAAAAGTCTCTTAATTTCCACCCTCATTGTCCAATTTTGCCATTAACAAACTCGACCGAGATTTTGGAACGTTATATTTTATGTATCAATTTGAAAGTGATTGGCTCAAAATTATGGCAGCTCATGTCCACAAGAAAGTGAAATATATATATATATAAACTTTTGAACTGTCTGTGGTTACGGGGTCTGGGGAATGTGAAACGCAAAGATATGTCGGTATTTTCCGGAAGTCGAATCATGGTACCCATTACAATAGGTAGCTTTCTTATGAAATCTACCTAAAAGAATAGAATCAATAAAAAATTAAATATTAATTGTTAATAAAAAGTGATTTTATCGAGTCTGTAAAAAAATATATAAATACATAAAATATATAACAAATATGTATTTTATACATTCTACAAAAATTATATATTTTTTCCTTGCTTATTATTCCATAATAACATATGACAAACCCTCTGAAATGATTTGCAACTGTACTAGTGACACCTTCATTCTACTCATCATGAGGACTAGCTCCACAATATACAGTATTATTATTCTTATTATTATTAGAGAAACAACTATAATAATGTTTTTGCACTTCAGATGCTTTACTACCACAAGACAAAGTGAGATAGTATTTCTATAAAATAATAATTAACTTTCCTGTTGAAAACAACGAAATTATATCTACTCGTTTTTAGTCAGAAGAGAAATTATAATAAATGCTTATAAAATTATTAAAATTATAGTTTCAGTAACTAAGCTATATATATTAACTGACGACATATTTCTCATTTAATACTTTAAATTCCTTGTAGGAAGTGCTTCTACTTTCAACAATTCATAGAAAGTTTAATATTCTTAATTGATCTGATGTTATCTAGTTATTATTATAGATAACGTTCTCTATTGTATGTAAAATAAGTGCTTAAATTTATATGAATGTCTAAGTTAGTTCAAAGAAATGAAATATGTAAAGTAATATTAAGTATTTCTTTGTTTAATTTTGCAGGTTGTAATTGGTTTAGCAGTATCATGCATTATTTTGCAAAATCTTATTCACACAGCTGCCACAGGTAATATAATTTAATGTATATGTTCCGGTTAATAAAATTTTCATACACAGTATGTTTAGTCTAAAACTAAGTAATAAAGACTGGTTAACTATAATGTCGTTTACAGACCCGTTGTAAAACAACAGTTAAATTTAGTTTTTTTATTGTTAGTATAAAGTGAAATACTTTAAGTAAATATTCTCCAGAATTAATTTAAAAAGAATTTCTCTTTAAAAATATAGTTTTCCTTTTAATTATTTGTTAAAAAAATTTTTTTTGTAATTAAAATAAAAATTTAACATGTAACAAAGTAGAATGATTTATAAATTTATTTAAAAAAATAAATAAATAAAATTGTATAAAATCTATGTCTAAAGAGACCCTTAGCACTCCTAGAAATTTATTTCTCCATAAAAGAAATATGAGTAGTACATATATTTCTTTGTTTTTTGACTCATCAGATTCCACTATTTAGTGTTATGGTATATTTTTATTTAACGTGGCTTTATTTTTGATGTTATTTTCCAATAATTATCCTTAATAAATACAAAATAAAATTAATTAATTCTAATCAGCAAAGTATTTTATTTTTAAATATTTATTTATTCGTAGTATTTATTCATTTAATTCCTACACGAATTTACTGTGATGAATCAGCTGCTTTGAAGGATTCAATTACCAAGTAGAAATAATTAACGCGTTTCTTTGATTTTTTTTTAAAAGTAAATTTAAATTTAATTTTTTTCTTTAAAATCTATGAACTTTTCTTTTTTTCTCTTCCTCCAGCATTCTTTCATTAATTTTTTTTTCGAACGGGTATACTTGATCTTTTCCTTTTTTTATTTTTTTGTAATTTTTTAATATTTTCTTTTACTTCCAGCGACTAATGGGAGCGAATATAAAAGTTTTGATATGTACGTGTATATATTTATGTATCTCTTTAACATATATATCTATTTGAATGCAGTTTCTCCTGTTTGATTTAATGGTTTTTTCTATGAGAATGTTTTTTCTGTTATTAAAAAAATTGAATTTATCATTTCGCAATATGTATTTAACAATAGATATTTCCAAGTATCAGCTGTTCAGAATAGAGAAATAAATAATTTAAAATATATGTAACAAATCTGTTTCATATTTCGTGCAGATAGTTTAGATAAAAAGTACACTATTTTTTTTTTTTTTTTTTTTATAAAATACTTAGTTCTGAATTTAAAGTAAACATATACCCACAGTCTATGAGTGTGTATGTATACACATATACGATCGTATATGTATATATACGATCCTATATACGAATATATACGTATATTTACGATATCCTATATACGTCAATTTTAATTAAACAAAATCTGTAATTTATTTAAAATGGTTATTGACTGAAGGATAAAATGTTATTGTTGGCATAGTTCAGAGATTCAGATTAGAACAAATTTTAAAAGTTCATTTCTATCTCTTACTTCAGCAGAAATAATCAATCATATTTGACAATAATTAAATTTATTATAAACGACATGCAAAATGGAAAAAGTGGTAATGGATGAGCTGTCAATAGAAGTGATTAGATGTTTTAATGAAGAAGGATTACAGGAGATGGAGAAATTATGTAATATGTCTAATAGTGGGATGAGGCCAGAATACTTATTTTTAAAAAACAATCACAATTTTAATCCCCAAAAAGCACGGTACAATAAAGTACCGAGATCACAGAAAAATTAATTTAATTTAGTTTTTTTTGGGAAGATTCTTCTGAAAATGTTGAATAAAGATTAAGTAATAAATGGAAAAAGAAATTACAGATGAAAAATCCCGATTTAGGAAGAAAAGAAACTCACGAGTTTAGCAATAAAAGCTATTAGTGAATGGTAGTTTCACCATACCTGTTTGTCTTATAGATATGGAAGAAGAATTTTATTGTGTGAAAAGAGAAAATTAATATACAGCAAAAATATGGGTTGGAAGTAATACAAAATGATAAAGAAATATTTTCAATAAGGAAAATTATTTTAAAAATAGGGGGAGAACAAATGGACGGACCTTGATCCGGAAAGAGGATAAGACCAGACTATATCTTATCACCAAACTTGATGTGATAAAAAAACTGTAGAAGAGGAAGAAGGAATCAGTGTAGAAGAAAGGAAAGTAAATTATACTTGAAGATAATTTTATTTGAAAGTAAATTGTAGTTTGTACGAATAAACATAGATTCTGTGTTCAGTAAATGGAGCAGGGAAATATGTAACTGATTACTTTGACATAAGAAAATATTATGAAAGAATATGCAATGAAAATGAATGTTAAGAAAAGAAAAGTAGTGAGGATACGTGACAATAAACCATTGTAATAAAATACAAAAGAAGAAAAACATTTAAAAAGTAAAAGAGTGTAGATAAATACATGTATACGTTAACAGGAAAATGCAAAAGTGAAAATTATGACAACTAAGCATACCAATGCGTTTAATAGAAAGAAGTAATTATTAAGTTGTAAGTAGGCGACGGAATTAAGCAATCATCGTGTGGAATGCACTCCGTGAGAATGTAAAACACGAGCTCTAAGAAAAGGGGAAAATAAAAGACTGAGGGAATTTAAAATAAAGGAATAAAATGATCATAAAAAAACTAAATGTCAGAATAAAAAATAAAGATAAGCAATCAGAACAGTAAACGAGAAAAGAGGGTGAATTAGAATGGAAAAGCTAATTTGCTAGGATATGTCATGGGAAGAGAAGCACTGAAAAAAGTATTAATAGAAGATGAAAAAATTAGACCCGAAAATATTAAAAATGATGAACTATTTATTAAAAACTCAAAAATTTAGCTTAAAATAAAAGAGAATAGGGATGAGGATGGTGCATGTGAACTGCCTCAGTGTAGATAAACCGTATGACTATGATGAAATTTATTATTCATGTACTAACAAAAAATGTGAACGTGTTTTTATTTCTTTTTCTAATTTAAATAGTAAGCAGGAGGTACTTTATTTTCGTGATTAGACCTTAACAAAGAGCAGGAAATAAAGGATTTGTTTTGTATCTACAGTGAAAAAAAAAAAAAAAAACAAAAAAATCTCCATTTTCCTCGTATAAAGCAACCAATGAGAATATTTGATTTAAATTTTATATTGTTTGTACAGTTACACTACCTATTTTTTAGTGTGCAATATAACAATACCTAATATCTATAGATAAGCTTATAATATTACTCACCTATAATATTACATCAATGATAACTAATTTTCCTAACGAAATATACAGAAAAAATTAATATATATTTTTTTAAATTTTGTTTTAAAAGACAGATTAATTTTATTCAAAAATATTATCCTAAATCTAAACAGCAGTTAAATTTTTTTTAAATGTTAAAACTTAAATATGTTTAAGTGTATTTTAAAATGATTAAATTACTCTTTAGTAAAAAAAATATAACATTTCATTCCAGATATATTGGTACTAATGGTCTTTTACAAAAAAACGTTAGTTAAAATATTAAGTATACGTTATAAAACTATACAAGCAATATTAAGTCCAAATGTTAAAGTATTGTTGATAATATTTAATTTTAATTTTATTTATTTAAAAACCTTCTCTTTCAGAAGTTTTTCCGCTCTTTAAAATCTTCAAGTCTGTATATAAAAAAAGAAGTTTATTTCTTTGAAATACAGGTTTACGGACCCCATAGGTATACAAAAAAGTCTAATTCGGCAAAACGTTTCTACTTATTCCAAGGGTGATATTTATGTTTTTATTTTACATTCTCGATTATCCGGTTGTCCGGTTATTTTATTATTCCGAAGTTTTAGTTATATCTAGAAGACGGTATGACCAATTTTAAAAATTCAAACGGCTTATTTTTTTACCACGTTGAGTGCTAACGTTTGCGTAAAAAATATGTACGCCGGATCATTCGGTTATTCGTTATTTTTCCGAAAGTTACTTATATCTCCGGAACAGAACAATAAATTTAAAAAATTCAAAAGCATATTTGCTAACAGTACAAGGGATAAAGTTTGCATACAAAAGATATTTGTATGCAACTCTCGATGATCCGGTTGTCCGGTTATCCGGTCATTCTGTTATTCCGAAATTCAGTTATATTTCCGGAACGAAACGACCAGTTTTAAAAATTCAAACAGCGTATTTGCTAGCAGTACAAGGACTAATGTTAAAATTATGAAATAGAAATAAGAAATTAAAATGAGTAATTAAAGTACCGGAAAAACTAATAGTAAACAACTTTTACTTACAGTAATTTTTCGCAATGCACAGTTAATGTGAGGCACGCAAAAATGAATTGTATCTTGAAAAAATGTTCAAAACTATCAAAAAACGCACATTTGGCTGTACTTCACGGGTTATGTGAAAAACAGTTACAACTATTTTGTAAATTTTATAACTAAAGTTAAAATTATGTATTTTTACATGATTACTATAAATAAATCAGTTTTCAAAAATAGTTTTCTCCTTTTATGCTCCAGAGAGCAGAGAGAAGTAATGCCTGGCTTTGAAGCCAGCTGAAGCCGGACTGAATAGCTAGATGGAGCATTAATGCGGAGCATAAGTTCCAGATCGATAAGTGGATCTGTAGCTTAGAAATTCCTACAATAAGTTCATCGCGGCGAAATGCTAATATCTCTTTTCTTAAAATATTTCAGTTAAATACTTAATACATTCTCACAAACATGAGGATACGAACGTGTCGAGGGTCCAGGAGGCTGAGCTCCTGGCTAGCCCGTCGGGCGTGCGGAGGAACCCTTACCGGCTATTATTTTATAAATAAAATAAATTTATCTACTAATGGTACAAATTAGTGATGCATTAACAAACGGATAACGGTTCTCTTCCTTTTATCATATCTCTTCCAGGTTTATCATATTATTTTAAACATAGTAACCATCTCATAATTTTAAATAGATCAATTAATTTAATTCGCATCATAAAAAATAATACTTTTCATAAAAACTCCACAAAAATTTTGTGCTGACATCAAAGTAAATCTTTCGTGAATAAGTCTCAGTGATACAGACATCTCCAGAGGGTTCTGTATTATATTTTGTACTTCATCTTCACGTATTTTCTTCTTTTGTTTGAACTTGTAAGGATCTACGTGGTTCACCTTCTTATTCATCATCATCTTTTCTTTACGTTGATTCTTGTCTTTAGTATTAATTTCTGCGACAACATTTCCTCAGCATACAACCTATTCAAATTTCTATAATTTTTCTTACATTATTTAATCCTTCCCAATCTTTTTAAGATTTCTTAATTCTCAATCATTTTCTCTTCATTCTGTCTTCTTTATTCATCATCCCATCCAAATTTTACAACCTAATATGCACTAAAAAACGTAATTATTTATGCATGTGAGTAAATCATTGATTTAATTGTCCATACAAAATATGAGAAAAAATGTAAGTTTCGTTCAATAATTTATGATAATTAACCAGTTATAAAGATTCTAGTAAAGTAGAATTAACGTATTCCTCTTATCATCTTAAATTTAAACGAAGTTCGAAATTGATTGGTTTAATTTAAGGTCTCCATGAGATTTTTGATTAGAGAGTTCAAGAGATAAACTTAGAAGAAATTTAAAATTGGTGACCAAATATAAACAAAAATTTCAAAAAAATGTTAGTGTAAACCGTTTAAAACTTTAACAAAAAAAAAACTTATTGAATAAAGTTCCAATTATGATATGATCTATCACTTATCATATGGTTCTCACAATAAAACATGACAGTATTTCTAGGAACAAAACCAATAAAAAAAAGAGTGCTTACTTTATGTTATTTTTAACTCAGCTGATACATATAAAATATTTTTACTTTCCGATCTAGCGTTATAGCAGAACTATAGTTCTAGAAGGGAAAGTAATGTAATAGGTCCAATTTGGGCATATGCGGTTTTCATCGGATCTTGACGTTTTGACACCTAAGGAACCAAAAAACCGGATGGGAATTTTCCGGATGTTCGTATATGCGTGTGTGTGTTCGGTCTTCACTCCTTATACTTACAGAATTACTGAATCGATTTTGACCAAACTTGGTGAGACTTTACAATAAGGTCATCCTTAGTATCTCAAGATTTCATCTAATTAAAATCTTGTTTTTCTTAGGCACATTTACAAATAAAAAAATAAATATTTGCAAAAATGTTTTTTTTTTTCAAAATCGCATCCCCACCCCAAAAAATGATCTAAATAAACTAGCGGCTAAGTGGGTATACCGCGTCAATATCACCTCCTTTCGCCACAAGGACCGGTAGTGTAGCACTGACGTAGTGTTGTGGTCGTCTGATATGTTGTGACATCACACGTGAGCGGTAGAATTAAATAAATGTACAATATTTAAAATGGCCACTAGTACTGCCACACCCGAGCGAATGAAGTACGGTATGCGCCGTAGTTTATAATCATTGAATTAAATAAACAAAAAAATATTATATTTAAATAAAATGATAAATATTTTAAATTAAAATATAAAATATGTGTGAGAAACCGTGATTCAGAAAAAAACCGCGTGACGGGAAAGTACTAAAACTGTGTGTCCATTTTCAATAGTTGGTTGAAAATAAATTATAATGAACATAAATTACCATGAACACTTACCATTAAAACTTTTTTAAAAAAAATAATTTTTTACTCAATATCACTTTGTCATTTATTTATAAATTTATTTAATGTCTGAAGACGATGAAAAATTAGAAATAAATAAGTCCTAGTTGTATTATTAGTTCTTACAATCTGATCGTTGAACAGCTTGAATGTCTTACTATATAGGGTTTTGGAGATATTTGAACTTACCTATAGTGCTTAAAGAAAAGCATTTTAATAACGCAATTCTCCTAGATTACTAAAGTTCAAAGCTGTATATAGTTCACTGATTGCTGTTGATGTTTTTAGTGGCTAATGTCAGTAACAATGATAGAAAGATTTTTGGACATTTTATTTAAAATATAAGTAAAAATTTAGATGAAAACAATAAATACTCTTCAGTTATTAAATATATATAAATACATATAAAGGATAACATCTTCAACATTATCGCCAGCTAGCCGCAATTTTCATGACATCTGCTACAGCTATTTCTTACTGATGTAAAAAATAGAATGACATTGCAAACATTCCTCAGCATTACATTCATTACAGCAGTTATTTTTAATACGAAAAGCGGCGATTGTTTTTCTAACGATTCTTAGAAAGAGTATCTCTTAGCTTATCTAAGAGATGCTTAGCATAGCATCATAGATACTTAGCTTACCATCTATTGGTTGGTTTAACTGAATTTTTATAATCGTATATTACATACTTTAAATTAATCGGATAATCGGTATATATATATATATATATATATATAGTTATAAATGTTTCATAGATGAAAATTTATTTTTGTTTTTTATAGAAAATGGTTTTTTTGAAGGCTGTCTTTTCCGGCATTCCCATGGCAATTTTACCCGTAATTCCTTCTTAGATCCATTTTATATTCGATATACTTCAAGTACCTGACTCTTTAGATTACTGACATTTCCACATTTATTGTTTTTTTATTCGGCTATCTACCTTAGTTAGATTACTAATTTTTATTCTTTACCTATACTTTTGTAAAACACTCCGGTCTTTCTGTAAATTTTTCCTGGTTGTGTAGTATAATTTCTTTTAAAACCTACTAAAAGAAACAGGAAATGCCATTTTATTACAATTACTATAGCTTGCTATATGTAACGAAAATACGTATGTTTAGTAAAACTAAAATTTTATTTTATTTAAAATACAGGCTCATCGCTAAGTAAAGGTTACTTCTCACACGGTTATGGTGGACATGGAGGTGGCGGCCATGGTGGTGGCGGAGGTTACGGAGGTCATGGTGGTGGAGGTGGTTATGGTGGACATGGTGGCGGAGGAGGTGGTCATGGAGGTGGAGGTTATGGAGGCCATGGTGGCGGAGGTGGAGGGCATGGTGGCGGCGGTGGAGGGCATGGGGGAGGTCACGGTGGAGGTGGTGTAACTGTAATCAAAATATATACATTAGGAGGAGGAGGTCACGGCGGCGGCGGTAGTGGTGGACATGGAGGCGGTTACGGTGGTGGCCATGGTGCTGGCGGAGGTAAATAAAATCATTAAAATTTTAATATTTAAATGTCACTAACATTATTATGACTTTAGATTATAGTAGACTTTGAGTTATTGACTTTTCTGTAAAGGTACAGTATTTTACTTAATACTTTTAATAGCATAAAAATGGGTTTTTGATGGATTTTAATAGTTATATAAATGAGTTTTGATTCACAGCCTATAATATTTGGCTTCAAAACCCAAACGGTTTTTGTACCTCAAAAATTGAGATAATAAATGAATGGAAACAATCTTCGGAAATCCATTACCACAGAAAAAGAAGATAAAATGTGTCGTGGCACAATAAACGGTACAATAGAAACAATAACTTTACTGAACGAATCAACAGTAATTAGCTTTAAAGTTAAATTTTTTATTGAGAATTGATAAATTTTTCATCAAAAAGTATTAAATAATTCTTTGAAGAACGTGTATACAAAAATTCTGTTTTTTACATTTTAGGGAGGTTATTTAAATTTTACTTAATGATTTATTTTATAAAAATGGGAGCTGAAATTATATATTATTCAAGAAAATTTAATATAATTCAGGGAGAAGTCAATATCTTTTCTTCAGTGTAATAAAAATAAAATATTAGATTTCAGAATTTTGGTAATATTTGATACCTTTTAATTTATAAATTTATTGAGGTGAGAAGAGGTATAACATATAGATTACACAGGAGAAGAGGTGCAAATTGCATCAATCTTCTAAGTTAATGTGGGTATTTGAGAAGAACATAACATCAACAATGGAATTAGGAAACACCTAATAGAGAAGGCAGATTTTAGATAAGATGCTTATCAAGTGCTTTATTGTGACGGTAAAATCAACATACAATTTCGTTACAAAGGCTCTAAAAGTTTTCTCTTGAATTTCAATGGTCCATCGGTTTTGGGTAAATATTTAAAACTATTCTGAATTCAGAAATCATATAAAATTACTATAAATCATCAGAAATAAGAGAAATATTACGATGAAATTTATGACGTAATGATGTAGAATTTAAAGTATTTATGATTTTTATTACTCATACACCTCTATCTATTTGACATACTTATGATCATTTTATATATTACATTTTTCAGTATTAGATTAATATTCTTACATTTTTATTTTAAGTCTATAAAAATCTTTTTAATTTCAACGAAAATCTTTCTTTCTATTTAAATTTTAGAAAATTAATGAATTGTTCCAACTGCTGAATATTTGCTGTAATAAACATCGCTAATAGAAGAGAAAATATATAATAGAAGAGATGTATTCGGAAGTATTTCCAATAATTTACGTGTTACTTAACCAAACAATAAACTGAAGTTTTATAATGCAGTTTAAGTTTAAAATCTATCGTTCAGGAAAAAGGTTTACTTGTAAAAGACATTATAATAGTAAAAAAAAAAATATATTAAAGAATACGGCACTGTATTGTATTTTATACTTTTAATATCACTTCTAATAATCAAAATTTTCAATACTTAAATAAAAGAAAGTATCTTAAAAAAGAATAAAAACATAACTAAGATAATTCATGTCATAACAACATAAAAAATGTATTAAATTATCATTTTATAATAAAAAGATGCTGTTGATCGACATACGGTAAAAATAACTCTTGTACGGAAATATATTCTGCTTTCACCTTTTATAAACACTGTTTATTTATAAAATTATATTTACAATACATTTTTTTATTTTTTTTTTAAATTACGTAACATTAAACACAAACATATTTGTAATTTTTCTAATTTAAGTAAATAAACTTTTACTGCATTTTTTTATATCTATGTGAAAATTATGTGCAAATACACAAAAGTTTCTACAATATTTACTGAAATAAAAATAACAAAAACTGTGCTAATTTTCTTGTTATACAATTTAATGAAAATTTTCAAAAATAAATGTATATTTTCGGACAGTTTGATGAAAAGATTTGTTGTATAGACTTAAATTAAAATTTTGATTTATGACTAGATATCGATAGCAAGGTTGAATAATTATGATGTAAACAGGTGGTCATGGAGGTACATATGTTATTCATGGTGGCAGCGGAGGTGGTGGTCATGGAGGAGGCGGTCACGGTGGCGGTGGGTATGGTGGTGGAGGGCATGGAGGCGGTGGTGGAGGACATGGTAGTGGAGGTGGACATGGTCAGTTTATTTTGATTATTTAGAATTTGATTTTATTTAATATCCTGCTACACTGAATGAATTGTTAATTTGTATAAAATAATCAAACGAAGAAAAATCACTGTGATAATTTGAAATCGTATTGAATATTTTATATTATTTCTATTTCCACTCGAAAATAGTTTTTTAAGTAGCAAAAAGATGTTAATGAAAATTGGATATAATAGAATAAGTGGAGAAATGTTTTTGACAAGTTGATCGATCAATCTTCAGCAATTTTTTTTCTAAGATCTTTCCAACTCGTATAATAGTAAACGTTATTTGCAAAACTAACGAAAAAATAAATCTATTTAAAACCAATGAACAATGAACAATAAAACCAATGAAGTAACTTACATATTAACATAATTATAATCTATGCATTCTAAAACTTTAGATAATTAGAGAAAAGAAACCAATAAGAAAGAAGGTTAAATATACTTGACACTCCTACGCTTTAAAAAAAAGTTGTTTCTTTATATTACACACAGCAGTCTAGGAAAAAACCATTCAGTAGAAAAATCTGATATTAACCTTATAAAATCGAATTGACATATACAGTCTAAAATTAGACCTAACAGAAACACATTATACCTGGTTTTGACATGTACACAAAGGTGGTTGCTCCCTGATATAACGTATTTCAATTATAACTAATTTTGTTCTGTATAATAAATTCAGCAATATAATAGTGTTAAGCGATCTTTGACTGTGCATAATATCACTACATTCTCATTCATTATAATAAGAATCAAGATTACTGAATTAGAAAAAATAAAAATATTTTCTTTAGTTATTAGAAAGAACTATATTATATAGTTGGTTTTAGAAAGTTCCATCAAAAGTATAACATTCAGAACATGGGTTTTAAAAAAAAATAAATTATCTATTAATTTTCTAAGAGGACTGTTGTAGCCTCTCAACCGCTTCTCCTTCAGGATGACAGTTGTTAAGTCTTTATTAAAAAATAAATTAAATATTAACTATTACAGTAGATTTAAATCTGTATTACAGAATGTAAAATTTGTGATGCAATAAATTTAAAAATGTGAATTAGCTGTCCTGCAATATTTATCAAAATAAAAATTGTTCCCTTATATTTCAGTAGTTATATTAATAAAATTTTAACTAAATTAAAAATTGTTCTTTTGATAAAAACAGCTTGTCTCTCAAATTTCGTTAAAACTGATTTAGTTTATATTGTTTTACCTTTGAAATCGTAAAAATACTTTTGACTGATTATAACTGGAAAAAACACTTCCATATCCATTTTTATCATTTTTTTGATAAAAACATTCGTTTTACATTCATTTTTATCATAGGATCGTTATCGTTCTGAAATATCAATAACGTGTACACACGCGCGCGCGCGTATTTATACATATTTATTACCGGTGTAATAAATATTCTTTTCTTGTTTTATAAAATGATTTTTAGTATTTTTTATGGGACTAAACGTGGGGGAAATCAGGAGATTTTTTAGAAGTAAATACACTTCCTGACTCCAGCCTTCACCAAGGAACAGCTTAAATTGTAAAAATTGTAACATAATATTTACTTTTTAACGAAGTATAAAGAGAAGAAAAACTTTATAATGATAGACTTTTTTTATAACAATTTTATTGAGATTTTTATAAGTAATCAGAAGAGAAATTTTAATGCAAAGTAGCCTACAAAATTTAGAAGTCTTAATATAAATAATAAAACAACCTATACAGTAGTGTATCTAATTGAAAATTGTAGTTATAAATTGCAACAAAAGATTGCAGCATAGGTAATTTCTTTCCTTATTTTTGTTGAGATAATTTATTTGGAAACATAATTATACCTCTTCGATTATTACACTATCTTTTATAAAGGCAGATTACGAAATAAAACTTATTTTTACTACCAGTAGTCAACTAAAATAAGCACTATTTAGAAATTTTATTGTTTACTTTCCAAAAAAAATAAAAACAGATATTATTAATATAACAATAACCATGAATTTTATGTACTGAGAAGTGAGTAGGAATAACATTTTACAGTCCAGTTCATAATTTTTGATAGCTTATACTTTTCTTTAAGAATGATTTCAAAACAACTCATTATAATTGGTAAAAATCTATCATTAATACATAAATAAGGTATAAATTATTCAAGTTTACTGTTTTTTATTCATAACCTGTATTAGTAAATTTAACAAATAACAATTTTCTAACGCAACCAACCTTAAGTAAAAAAGAATCAAATTGTTAACTTGTAGTGCATAATTGATATTTTACCGTATGGATTTAGGATTAAAGCAGTTATTATCTGGTTAACTATTTAAAAAAGAAAAAAAACATTTTTGTCGTGCAACGATGTTATCAATACAAAACAAATAACATGAAAGAGTCCATAGCGTGAAAATAAATTTTTCATAAATCCCAACACCCTTCAAGATACATCACCCTTTAAATTTTTCTGCAACCCTATTATACTAGAGCATTATAGTGAGTACAATAGGGTCTGGGAAGAGATATGGATGAGAAAACATTGAAAGGGTGCTACATCTGAAAGGGGGTTGGACTTAATGAAAAATTTATTGTTATTCTTTCAAAATATAGATGTAGACTAAATCAAAATAAAAACATAAAATTAGCATCCTCTGTCGAGGCTTCACCCGGAGTATGTGAACTTCAAGATATTTTTTTACTTCAAAAACTAAATATAGTTTTTCCAGTAATTACGTATGGACTGTTGCTCTCAGAGTTATCGCTATTCAAAAATTATTATTATAAGGAATGAGTTCTCAAAATTAAATTTTTAATGAAATTAGGAGGATATTGAAGTTCTTCAAGAGCAAATTTGTCGCTGCCACAGCAAAGTCTAGAAGTTCATCTTAATTTCAATCATGCCACCTTTTTGAATATCATTCAAATTCAAATATTTAATTTCAGAGTCATAATCAAAAGCTAATTTAAGATCTAACTTATTTTTCAAAAGTTGAACTCGATTTTGAACCGATCGTATATGTTGCTCTTTTAAGTCTATGAAAATGTTCTGGCCTAAATTCTTGATCATAAATGGTAATAGCTCTTGAAGTTCTTCCTATGAGGGACCTCGCCGGCCTAATTATGAAAATATTAATATTAAATTGAATTTCGATTTTATGCAAATTTTATTTATGGCTTACACTGATGGAACTTTTGTAGTTCAGGATATAAATTCTACAGCGATATTTTGCTCACTTGAGAATGAGTTCTCTCTGATCGCTTGCTGCCAGATTGACAATGACATTGAAAAATTTAGTAAAATCCATAAAAAATTTCTGAAAAAATTGATAACAATATCGAAATTTAATATTTTTCAAATCATCAAAACTTTTTTAAATGCGTAAATAAACGTCATTCCCTTTAATTTTATAATAAAATTAGTTTTTTTTAGGTGTATTACTATAATCAAACAAATTGTTGTTTTTAAGCAATGATATTAAATTTAGTAAATCACATCATAAAAACTGTCTGAAGAAGTCGATATTGACATAGACAATGATTAATGTAGAAAATGATAATCGATACAGACAAAGACATTAAAGTTATAGTTAAGATTTCGTAATGATTGGTTCAATAGTTTTCTCGGTCAACAGGAACAATCGATAAAGATGTTACCTCTTTATATAAAGTGATATTATAAAAAAAAAATCCACTAATAAACAAAATAATTTTTTCCCTTTTTTTTCTAAATACATTTTTTCAGGAATTATTTACCAGTTGTCACAGGATTCGGAGATAATATACCATCATTCATAAAAGCAGGAATGCTAATATATATTTTTACTTACTTATGGATTTTAAATTGTTTTTATTATCTTTATTTAAACAAGCCTTTATCAGGGTAGGAAAAGCTCTACAAAACTTATTTATTGCTAGAGATAGATAATCCTACGAGAAAAATTTTCAATACGTCGATTTTTACCAAATCGATGTTTTTCTTACTGGGGAACCGGGGATAATATTTTTTTATTTTTTTTACTAGAGACGAAAGTTACACATTTAACAATTTTAAAAATGAATTTTTGTGAACATAAAAACCATTTTCATTTGAGGTGTTTAACCTCTTTTAATAATTATAATTTATAATACAGTACCTTAAAAGTGGACTGAATTTTTTATGGTTATTAATCATCTTCAGAAAAATGTTAACTCATGTATATTAAACTAATTTTTCATTAAATGGACCGCATTTTCATTAAATGGATCGTAGATGAATCTTTTGTTTTTTGTAAAGGATATTTATTTATTTTTTTATTAAAGGACATTTATTTGTTAGTTCCATTGTAAATTATTCCAAATAACTTAAGTTGGATGATTTTGTAAAATTAAACACTATATTGGTTTTATATATATATATATATATATTTATATATATACAAATGAATACTGAATTCTTCATTATTTTACAGACATAACTGCGTACTTATGATTTTGCAATAATGGAACGGTATGTAACCAGATGTAAGTTTTATAATCAAAGAATTTTTTTTAATTGCCAGGAAAACATTAAAAAAAAAAAAAAAAACATATTCTAAAGTGCCTTAGTAATAACACTTTCTTATGGTTTTTTTTATTATTAATAAAACATTTTTATTATCAGTAACCTTATTTTTATAAAAAAGCGAATTTTTCGTCTGATATATTGTTATAGCTTTTTTTTCATAAGGAAAACTTTAAAAATTAACAAAATTACCAAAAATATGTTTATTTATTTCATATTAATAAAAAAAGATAAAATAAAATCATTAGCGCGTGCAGAAATATGAAATTAATACCTTAGTGTGGCGGCCTCCATAGCGTGAGTCGTAGCGACTCGGCCTTTCATGCAGAAGTCCCGGGTTCGAATCCCGATCAGGCATGGCATTTTCACACACGCTACAAATCATTTATCTCATTCTCTGAAGCAATACCTAACGGTGGTCCCAGAGGTTAAACAAAGAAAAAACCTGAATATGTAAAGTACTGATAAGATTTTGATTTTAGTCAAAAAATTGTTTATTTTAGAAAATTTTAAAAAGAAATCGATAAAAAAGTCATAAAACCAGGAAATACAGTAATAATTAGTCCTGGTTTTATGAATTTTTTTTTTGTATAGTCAAAAGAATAAAATAAATCATAATTTCGATCCGCAGAATAGAATTCGAGCTGAAATAAAATTTATTTGCCGACCTTCTTGGATGAGTAGGTAGCGTCTCGGCATTTCGTGCGGAGGTCCCGGGTTTGAATCCCGGATCAAGCATGACAACTTTTTATACGCTAAAAATTTCCTCCCAGCTAATCACCATAGCTGTTAATACCCGATCTTTTATAATAAAAATAAAAAAGAGATTTAATTTCTAAATTTCGCAGATGAATTAATCTTAACCTTTTTTTAATTTTAGGTTTTACAAAACATCGTAATAATTTGATTGATAATTTTCGAATAAATTTCGCGGAATTAAAAGTATTAAATAATTACGAAATTTTAAGTAAAAATTAAATTTGAAAATATGAATAATAATCTCCTTGAAATATTACCGTAAAATGTATCTTTGTTTTAAAGAATGAAAAATATTGTTTTACTAGCTCTAAGATACCGACTTATTAGCGAATGAGATTTTTATCAACGAAATATTTTCATTGACCTTAAGATACAGGATTCTAATTTATAAAATTTGATGGAATTTAAAAAAAATTATTAAAAAGTTGGCTTTTTGAAAGAAGTGTTTGATTTCTATTTATAATGACTAAGAAACCTTTCTTGCCACCTGTTAAAATAAAATTAAATTTTATACCTCAGTAGATGAGGAGATTAAATAAATAAATTCATCTTGGAATTTTTACACAGGAAACCATATTATATTATGTGATCATGATTATGAAAAATTATTAATAATAATATAATTAATAATAATCATGTTTTTTATCTGTTAAATTAACGATTTTTAAATTTTCTGGTATATTTCCATTTAATTGTAAATATTTTAATCTTTTACAGCAATAAAGTTAAAATAAAGAAAAATACTTAAATTGAATGATATGTAAAAAAAAAAGAAAGGGATAGAAGACTAGAAAAGCAAAACAAAAAATTAAAAAAAAAATATATTTTTAAACTTTTTCCAAAGCAGTAAAGATCCAGCATGAAATTTTTGAGCTTAATATCAAATTACAAACAATTTTTGAAATCAGAAGTCATTTCAAATTTGATGATTTAAAATTTACAGAGCCTTCAGAGAGTTACTGTGCACTGTAATCATGGAAGTAAATGACAAAACATTCTTAATTATTACTTTGTATTTTTATTTCATTATATTGTAGAAACGGATAGTATAATAACTGGAATAACATATAAAAGTATTGAAATTAACCTCCTCTAACATCAATAGAAGACTGCACACGTTTCAATTTGTTTTCAAACAAATTTTCAAAAACCAGCTGATGTACTGGAATGAATCGTACGCAAGCCATTATTGCGGATTTTAGTACGTCAATCGTTCGTGCTCTTTTGCGATACACTGCTTCTTTCACTGCCAGCCATAAAATGTAATCTGAGGGGTGTCAAATGGGGCGACCGTGCAGGCCACAAACTAAAATGATTCCTTCACCAAAGAAATTTTGTAAAAACGTCATTGTCCGGTTAGCTGTGTGCGCTTTGGCGTCATCTTGTTGAAATAAACAGTGATTTATTTCCACTTTTATTAACTGACTAATGAAGTTTGTTAAAACAGTACAATTATTATCATTATCAATTGTATTTAAAAAAAAAATTGGACCCACAATGCGCGTTCTACTCACACCGACCCAGACTTCAATTTTCGCTTCGTGTAAAAATTGTTTGTATAATTCATGGGAATTAGATGTCGACCACAGTCGTGCATTTTTTGAATTTATATAACTTCCCAGATGAAACCACACTTCATCTGTAAAAACGTAATGTCGAGAAATTTTGGTTAATAAAACGTTTAAATCGCTGACAATAATTTAGTCTTTTGGCATAATCTGTAGGTTTCAGTTCAAGTAATGTATGTTCACATTACTTTGTAGGAAAAAAGTTTCAGTTCTCTTACAGCTTTAGGTGTGGTAGCAAATCCAACATCATGCTGCTGTGCTAATTTGCTCATTGACTTTTATGGACTTTCGGCCATAGCATCCGAAATATCAAGCAGCTTCTGTTCGTTTAGTTTAGGTTTTCTTTCACTTCGATCAGCGTCTTCTACAGAGTCTGTTGCCCGAAATTTTTCGATAAGAGTTCGAACAGCATTACGGTGAAGAACAGGAGTATTTTGAAACTTTTCAGAAAACTTATACTTTCCTAAATCAGTATTTTTCTCAAGTTCACGAAAAAAGTGTTGAACAAGTAAAATACAAGTAAAATTCAACAAGAAAGAACTTCTTCGTTTCTTGCAACTATTGATGCCAATAATCGAAACAACACGAAACGAAGCACGTTTAATTACAACTCAATAACTGAGGTCTTAGTTTATTAAGAGCAACACCCAATTAAACCATAGGGAAACCAACCTAACGCTGAAAGAACAGAACGCACCTTTTAACTCTAAAGCACACTACAGGGCGACTTTCCAAACGCACTGTATTTTTCGTTTTTATTATATACTGATTTACAAAATTTAAAGAAAAAAAATGTTTTTCTAACAAATTTAAACAAAAATTAACAAACCGGTTGATGTAGTCGGTGTTTCCATAAATATAGTTTTAATTTTAAAGATTTTAAAATTAATTTGCGGACTAAAATTCCATGTCAATATTTCTCTAAATGGCGTAACAAAAAAAAAAAAAACTAGAAAAAAACTAATAAACATGATTTCATAGTTGGTAAATAATGCTTTAAAATTTTTATAAAATATTTTAGATAAATAAGTTTTAATTAAAAAAATTAATTAATTTTTTTACTAATTTATTTATTTTATGTTATATTGTCTATTTTTCTCTACTGAATCTAGTCGTACGAATAGTAGACCAAAGAAATTTCATTTTCTTTTTAGAAAATTAAGAATTTTCCTATAAAAGGTGAATCATCCAACATGTAAGTTTCAATTTGACCATTTAAGCTTATCTGGCACAAAAAAACTAAAATTACAAATAAATAAAAAGCCTAGAAAATTTTTAATCATGGAGAAAAATTAGACTCATGAAAAGAAAATTAAGTAACAAATGATTTTTTTTCTACTAACATACAATGAAAATTTTCAAAATTAATATTTTCTAGTAAAGTTTGAAGTCAACACTGTAATTTTATAAATATCTTTTTATTCCACTATGCCAGATATTGTGTTTTAATGTTATTCTTATTTAATATTTTTTTTCATAATTCTAAAATGACTGAACTGATTGATTATTAAATACTTATAATGAATATATATGATTTTTTAATGAATATATCATTAGGATGTTACATGTCTCCTACATATGTAACTATTTGTTACGTGTATATGTAGTATGTTACATATACACGTAACATCCTAAGGAAGCTGATTCAGCCCAAACGAAGAACCTTACATATCAGCATGTGCAGCCACTTTAGCAGCTTAACGTCCTTGCTTTTTCTTTTTCCTGTTTAGCCTACGGTAATTAGCTTTCAGATAATACTTCAGAGAATGAATGAGGATGATATGTAAGAGTGTACATGAAGTGTAGTCTTGTACAGTCTCAGTTCGACCATTCCTGAGATGTGTTGTTAATTGAAACCCAACCACCAAAGAACACCGGTATCCACGATCTAGTATTCAAATCCGTGTAAAAATAAATGACTTTACTAGGACTTGAATGCTGGAACTCCCTACTTCCATTAACGTCCTTGCTACTATCCAGAAGGTTAACCGCGCCAGTTCACATAGTCTTAATTTGTATTTAATACTGAATGGTCGTATTTCCTCTCGAACACTTGGTACTCCCAGATAATCATGTATCTCAATATTTTTCGCATACCATGGCGCTTCTGTTATATTTATCATAATCTGTTCTTGAATCGCTGTACGACGTCAATATTACTCTCTCTTGTATCACACAGTTGGATACCGTAGGCCCAAATCGGTTTCAGGATCATTGTGTACGATAACAACTTGCTGGATAATAATAATAATAATAATTTTGACCTCCTGCTTAGCAACCAGTGAATCTCGTGTATTAATAAGATTATTTTTTGTTTATTATCATTTTTAGAAAATATGCTTAAAAATACTTCTGTAACTTCATGATTCTGTCTTAAGTTTATTAAAACTGATTGATTTTAATCTTTTTTTTTTAATTTTTTTATTATCTAGCTTATTTGGATAACATTTTTATTTTTGGATTTATCTTTTTTCAGGATTTCAGGATTAATTCTTATTTTCAGTTTTTAATTTTAATTAAAATTTCTAGTAATCAAGTTTGTTTTCATATGAATATAAAAAAGACATAAAAGGAAAAGTAAAGTGAAGGGTGAAAATTTGTTTATAATTCATTAATTTCTTCTGGTCTTTATCAGAAGAATATGATTTTGGCGTAATAATTCTACTAAACCTACTAAAAATTGACCTTAAAAACAAAAAAAAAACTGCGATGATTTCTTTATATTTTATTTCCTTTTTTATCATTTTTAAAATAAAAATTAATCCATTTAAATAAATCAAACTAAAATAGTAGATATAAATATGAAAACACAGTTAGATAATGTAATGCAAGTTGCGTTATAATAACTGTAAGGCGTTTATTTTATACAAGCATATAGTGAAAGTGGTGACATCGCAACTAACGTCTAATGGAGTGTGGCAAATGCAATAGTCCCGTCTCAACCCAACTCAAACTTCTATCTTCTGCCTTCTGGGGTTATTTAACTCAGCCAGTAGCTACAATATTAGTAATTTTCTCTGCACCATTAGTCTTTTAAGTCGTTCACTTTACGCTACATGTTGACAGAAAAATTATTCGAATAGAAAAAATAAAACGTACGCAACATCATAATTTGTAATGGTATCGTAATACATAATTCATATTTTGAAATAACTAAATTAATAAAATTAAAATAACTTTCTGAAATTTCATGAAATTTTATTTCGTAAAAAATTAATCTAAGAGTTTTTCTTATTATGAAAAAAATAGTATTTTTATTACTCTTATTGTTTGAATTTTATAGACCGGTTAAAAAATTTTGAATGAATTTTACTTAATTTTTTAGTTATTACACAAAAATTAAAATATAACAAAGTTTATTCTTTAACAAAACCCAACAAATGAGTCAGATTACTAAACGGATAACATTTTTATTTAAATTTTTAATATGTATGAAAATATAGGTTTAATTTTTCTTAAATATTTCTAAAATAATACATTTAAACAATACATTTATTTAATTTTACAGTATAATCAGGATTAATAAAATTGAAAAAACGGTTTTATCAAATTCAATAACAAATTTTAAGAAATAACAAAAATATTTTTAATCAAAAAAATTACGAAGTTGATAAAAGATATAATAAATATCATCTTCATTTTCTAAATTTAATTTTTACCATACTAAAAATTAAATGCCATATTAGAAATCAAACTTTTTATGTATTAAGGTTTTCATCGCCAGCGGTTAATTATTAATTTAATCAGTGACTAAATATGTAAACGAAAATCCTATAAAAAAACTATTCTTATATATAGACGAAAGTTTGTTTGTTTATTTTCATGTCACAGGAGAACCAACCCACCGATTGCTGTCAAATTTACAGGATACATTTTTGTTATTCCAGAAAAGGTTTTAAGCCGCAGATCGAAGCCCTTCCTTGGTAGTGAAATTAACAATTAAATATATACATTAAAGAAACAAATTTGTCGTGAACTCCACATAACTTCCTTTTACGCCTATTAAATTACATATATACAATTTTTACAGCACTTCATTTAAATTTATTTCATTTAAAAGTGAGATAAATGAATCCTCCAATTCTTTAATACAGTGAACAGTTACACAATTGCTGAAATATTAGTTTTTATTAACATCAAATATTTTTGCATTTATTAAATCAACAATCTTATATGAAATATTAGGAGAGAGTAAAAATCACTTATGGCCTCGGTGAGGGCATTCCAGCTTTGGAGCCTCGGGGCCCCAAGAGGCTTCTGGAATCTCCTAGAGAAGCTGGGGAACCCCTGGCTAGACGATAGAGCGAATGATGCGAGCCTCGACCACTCGCCGTCGATAAAATCCGTATAACAAATTTTTATTTAATATACCCTTTATTGCTAAAATATAATGGAAAAACTGAGCTGGTTCAGAACGATTATCTGAATTATTAAATGGTCTTTGATAGTAATTCAACATCTTCATATCTCTATTCTAATATCTATGAGTGCATGCATAAATTTTATTAGCGATAGCGTAAATACGCACCGCCGTTTTTCTTACAATAAGATTCTGCATTGGAATTTAGCTTCTTCATAGCCTATTTATACATAAAAACTTCCCTTTACTATATTGGTTTCATGAAACCAAACAACAGTAATCGGATAAATACCCACTCTGCTAATCCAAAAAAAAATCATTTAAAATAAACAAATATACATTATGAATATTTTAACAATAATTTAAATATGCATCTATAGTTTATACACATCACCATAAAGCGCCCTACTCAGTAGACTTTCATAATAAACTGGTATCGATTCTAACTTTCATCTTAATGAATCAGGATTCAAATCCGGTCAGATGTAAAAATTTTATGTATTGTATTCCGAAGCAGAAGGCTTAAATGATTTTCTGTGTATGGAGCAAATTATTCATTAACAAAAAAAAAAAAAACATGAAAAATTTATATATAAATTGAAATAACTGAAATTAATATTTTGAAGTGAAAATATCAAATTTGACTATTATGAAAAGATTATTTTCGCGATAAATAAATTTTTACCAAAACATTAAATTCACACTAAAAACATTAAATTTATTTAAATTATTGACAAGATATAGCTATTATAATTATGTTCAGAAGAGGAATGACATAAGTTTTAAGTTTTTGAGTATAATTATGAAATTTTCAAATCTATAAGTTACTTAAGATATGTTTAAAGAATAATCCCAACCAAAATTAAAATTTATCCCTCTTTCTATCGAAATCAACTTAGAAGTATATATGCAGGTTTCTAATATAATGCAGGCTTTTCTTAAAAATGAAATCTTTGACTGCCAATGTGTATTCAATAAAAAACTAATTAAAACTGGATCCGATGATACAAACAACTATTAAATAACCTTTTCAGGATTGAATTATGATAATTAATAAACTATTTTTTTAAACATTTTGTACCTTAAGTTTTAAAAGGAATATGGAATGACAAATTTATTGTAATGAGAGAAGAAATTCCGTTTTTAATAAATAAAATTTTGGATCAAAAAAGATAAGGTGTGGAGTAGAACTTAGATAATGAAATGTGTATTAAGAAGATAACAATATTTCAAAAATTAAAGTGTTCTATAATTTACATAGTAAACTGTTTTAGGTTGGAAGAAGTAAGGTAGAAAAAAGCAGATTGGTATAAGTAAGAACAGGTTAAATGCAAAAAAAATTTCCAATATCAAATATGGATGTATAACGTAGGAGAATATCGAAATTAAGTGTGTAAAATGTAACAGTTTATGATAGTAAATACAGAAAATCAGAAAAAATAAAAAATACAGGCTCTAAAATTAGATTTAAAGAAGGATATTGAAGATTTTTTAAAAACGAAATAAAGAAGTCGTAAGAAAAAATAGTAGAGAGAAAACTGGAGAGTGAAAATGTTGTAAAATGATGAGGTTGATTGATTGGTCATAGTCATATATTACAACATGAAGATTTAATTAAGTTGGTTAAGAGGGATGTTTAGAAGATAAATCTTGTTTTGGTAGACAAAGGTTGAAATAAACCAATAACTAAGAATGTACGATGTTTGACATAAATTGAAGTTAAAGAAATTATCACTTAAAAGGAATGCAAAATATCATCATACCAGTCACAAGGCTGATGACTTAAAACAATATCATCTACTTTCATTTATCGACTAATTTTTTAAACTTTAGTTACTTTATGTTTCTTGGTTGACAGTTTTAGCAAATAACACATTAAGTTTTTTTATACGTTAACTATAGAGATATAAAATTTGATTTACACTTCATAAAAGAAAAATTTTTTCAACTTTAAGTTTTAGTGCACGATGTTTTTTGAAAGAGCATATTAATAACCATTATCATTTGAAAAAAAAAATTAAATAAATAAAATTTATCTCCGGTAATTAATACACAGATAAAAGAAAGTATTTTAGTGTAAAAATTACATAGTATGAATAATAAAAGTAAAATTGAATTGTAATAATAGATTTTTTTAAATTATTATGAATGTGCGATGTGAGAGGACCGAGTGTAATATCTGAAATATGCGACAGCAATAAAATTCGACATGTCAATACGTAATTAGGATAGTGCTAATATTGGACAAGTCCTGCTGTGTGACACAATGCGCTGGATATTGGGGTTAATTAACAATAGTTAGTAGGAAGAGGACACACACACACATACACACACACACACACACACACTCTTCATATATATATATATTCAGAATATATATAGAGGGATAAAGAGGGGTAGTCCTGCTATTGATTGCCACTAAGTAACACTGGTTGGCCCTCTGTATTAGCTGGTACAGAGAATGGCTTAGCAAACTGCTGCATGTAATAATGTACACTCCATTGTACTCTCACATACGGTTAAGGACGTAGGTAACGAAACTCTATATGTCAATCTAAATGAAACTATAGATAATGCAGTTACACTGAATTTATATTTTAAATATTCTAGCGGAGTTCTGCGCAAGACCGAATTTTTGTTATTCTGATTTTTTAATATTTTTTATATAATTATTTTGTACAATATTTTGCGCAAGAAATATACAAAACATAAATTAAATGAGAAAACTATTTTTAAAACCGTAATTTGATGAAATATTAAAAAATAACGATAGATCCTGCACCACAATCATTATGTTTAAACTCGCTCACCACTGTGACTGACTGCGTAAGCGCGTATGAAAAATACATAAATACAAAATAACTTCAAAGTCAGGTTATATTGTCTGTTGTCGACCTGAAATTGAGTGTAACTCAAAAACGACTCAACCAATCTTCATCAAATTTTTATATGCTCAACCTCAGATACGATACTGCGGTATATCTAAATTTTAAAGGAATTAATTTTATAACTTTTGTGATTTTCTAGCTTCAACATTTTAAAATAAATGCTATTTTTAAGATTTTCGAGCCGCAAAATTTTATATATGAATGAATTTTATATTTCCGTGATCTTCTAACTCCTTATCCCTTAAAACGTAAAGAGAATTTATTTTCACATCCCAATCACACCATGAGACCAAAAAATACCTCAAATTGAGGTTATATTTTCTGTTATCGACCTTAAATTGAGCGTAACACTGGAACGACTCAACTAATCTTCATCAAATTTTCATTCGTAAATTTCAGATTCACTACCACAACATACCTAAATTTCAGTGAAATTGATCTAGTAATTTTTTTAAATTTTGAGCAACAAATATTATATATATATACAAAAATTACATTTTAAGTGAATAGTATTTTCGTACTCATAAATCAAAACAAAAAGAAAATTCAATTTCACTTCCCAATTACTTTCGGTCACACGGTGACCGAAAGTAATTTAAAAACAGATACAATATGGAAATATAAATACAAAAATATTTGATTGGTTAATTTTTAATATATTAATAAAATGGATGATTAGAACCGAAATTGCTAGAAATTATACGAAAAACTTTAAAAAAATAATATTAATATGCTCATTCTAATTTGTTTACCGCATACTAAATAACTGTAGCACTCATATGGACCGATCATATAGATGAATTGTGTTCTTATCATCAATCGCTTAATTCGATCGAAACGATTTCTCTGAGAACGTATGCAGGAACGATTAGTTGTAAATAATCGATATATATTTTTTTTTAGAATATCCATTTTACATTAACAGTTTAGTTATTGGTTCAAAATTTGTATAATTTTTCATTTAAAAGTTATAAGGAAATAAGTTGTAAAAGTGACAAAAATGAAATACAACCCTAAAATGAAAAAAAGTATTGTATCTTCAATCGGGTTTTAAATTTCCAGTTTTCTAGTTAATCAAAAATGAAAAACAACTAAAAATAGCTTTCTAACATTTAACTTGGTTCTACATTAAAATATTTGGAGTTAAAAAGGGAATGAAATGAATTTATTTTTGTAGTCCATTTTTTTAAGCACTTCATATTTCTTATTTTTATTCTAAATAATAAGTACAGAGTCCGGCAGAAATAACTTTCCGATTTGTAATTTAAATAAAATAGATATTACATCAAGATTATAAAAAAAATAAATAATTCTGAATGAACATTTTTGGCCATTTTTTCGTATACTTTTTATTCATTTTTAAAACTTATGTCGTTCATATACCAATCTTCACTAGTTCCACAGGTCTTTAACCTCCTCCTGGAATTCAGCCTTACTTTTCTTGCCAATGGTATTAATGTGATTCGTTGATGGATAGCAGATTTTAAATGATTGAGGGTTCAAGGCTTCTGTTTAAAGATTTCAGCCTTTAGATGTCCTCAGATAAAAAAATAACATACTGCAAGATCGGTTGACCGTGCAGGCCATGGGATGTCTCCTCGTTGTGAAATAAGAGTCCGGGAAACATTTTGCTGAGGAAATTCATTGGCTTGCTGTTTCATTAAGTCTTGGTAGCAAGAAATTGCGTAACACATAATGTTCGGAAGTTACTGTAAGTGATTATCTTTTTTTCTCAATAAGATATGGCCCTATTATTCCAAATTCAGCAACCGCGCACCAAATTGCATCACACTCAGAGTGCGGAGGGCGCTCATGAAGTTGTAGCGAATTATTTTCTGTCCAGTATCGAAAGTTCTGTATGTTAACACAACCCGATAAATGAAAATGGGCTCCGTCACTTGACAGCACATTTGAGTTCACTGGAATATTTTCCAGAATAGCTTGACTACGGCTGGTAATCCATTTATGTTTTTAAAGATGAAACTGTAAGTGGGCATGAAAATTTTCCCTTACAGTCCGTTTAGAAATTTGTTACGCAGCAGTGTGTTTAAGAACTGAGCGACGTGAAGATTGTGTAACTACTCGTCTCTGTGTTTCAATATTTTCAGGTGTTCGAACGCTTCGTGGGCTACCTGGTGGTTTCTTCTTCAAAGCTGGACTAGTAGTTCTAAAATTGGACACCGATAACTGAATTGCCTTCTTATCGTGTACCACGGCGTGTCGACATAGCCGAAAGTGTGAAAGAAGTAATCGCTGAGTATTGATAACAGAATCACAATTTTTAAAATATGTTTCAATAACAAAAGCGTGATGGTCACCACCCCAAGCCATGGTTGTAACTCAAATGGTAAGACATCCGCTACAAAATGGCGTACCGACAACACGCCGTGTACTACTACCGTTCCACCAGCAACGGCGGGAAATCGGGGAGTTTATTTCTGCCGGACTCTGTATAAATAAAATATACTACCTACACGTAAAAAAAAAACCATTCACAAGAAAAGTAAATGCAGATCCCTATATCTTAATAATGTTAAACAAAAAAACAATTTTTAATGACGTAAAGAGACTGTATCCGAGCGAGAGTTAACGGGATAAAGAAATATCTTCAAATTGTCTGAGAAAAACCAAATTGTTCCTTCAAAACATCTTCCATCAAAGTCATTAAAATATTCATAACGGGACGATTAGAAAATTTTTCCTTTAAAGAATAAAACGAAAACTAAAAAATCATTGAAATAATTGTTTAACATAAAAATTTGATGTGGACATCACATGAATTCCTTGTACGCCTATTAAATTACATAAACACATTTTTTTAAAATGAAAAGTACATAAAATTTTATTTTATTAATAACTTCTAATATTTTTTTATTGTTTTTATAGAATTATTATTTATTTTAAAAATATTTTTACAATCTGAGGTTAGTAATTATTAGTAAATCAATTTATTTAAATTTAAAAAAAAATTAAAAAAAGGAGATGATGTCGGATTCGAACCGAGTGCCTTCACCCTGTAAGATCCAAATATTTCAATAATTAAAATTTTTTTTGGTTATAACTCAGGAACCAATGACAATACGTACCACTTATGATATACTGTTGAAAAGCTCTCAATGAGGGCTTATTTCTGCAGTTAAGAAAAGTTCAAAACCCAAATATTTTGGATTTTGGGCTTTTTTGAACACTTTTGGTCCAGTCGATTGCAAGACAAAAGGGAGGTGCACAAATCGATGTTACAACATTCCTAAATCCAAAATGTCAACATCCTATGACTAATCATTTTTGAGTTATGCCGAGATACGTACGTACAAACGTTACGCCGAAACTAGTATAAATGGATTCAGGGGTGGTCAGAATGGATATTTGTGTTGAAATATGAAAACCATAATTTTTTGCGATCACAATACTTCCTTTACTTCGTACAAAGAAGAAAAAAAAATATAAAAATTTTAATTTATATTAATATGTATTACCTAAAATATAGTGATCAAAAGTAATGTAATTTTTATTGAAACATCTTTGAAATCGTATTATTTTCAGGAATTAATTCATTACAGAAGCTTATGAAAAAGCTTGTATAAGAGAATGTGGAAATGGACATTTTTAGCATATGTAAAATGTCATTCTGACCGGTAATCGAACCCAGGATCAAAGGTCGAGACACGTGGCTGAATGACCTTTGTCATTCAGCCACGGAGTTATTAGACTTTGTTAGTCTTAAAAAAATGGAGGTCATGAAAGTCACTATCGTATATTGCCTACACAGAGGAACCCGACTGCAACATAAAATGTAGAAGTAATATTAAATTTCACATCGCTAACGAACTTAATGTATTCTGAAAAAATGCCTGAAAGAAAAACTTGTTTAACAATTTTTTGTTCGTTTTTCATAATTATTATAGGCAGATGTGTACAATTAGTAGTCCGGTTTTATGTTTTTTAATAATTATTTTATTAAGAGATTTAAACATGACTTTTTTTTAAATTTGTTCGTTTCAATCTGTTCAACTAGTGAACAATAAGTAATCCCCCTCCTATGACCCAACGAGATGAGGATATGTATGATATGTAAATAAAGTATAGTCTTGTACAGATTTAGGCCGATCACTTCCGAAAAAGTGTGATTAATTGAATTCCAACCAACAAAGTACACCGGTATCCACTGTCTAGCATTCAAATCGGCATAAAAAAAACTTACTTACTTTACTTGAATTTGAACCTCAGACCCTTCGACTTCAGCTGTTAAACAACTGATTCGTGACGACGAGTTAAGTTCTAGACTAGTCCGATGAGTTACCAAATAATCTAAATAAGGTTAACTTATTAGAAAAACGATAGATGATAGGGAAAATTTTCTAAACGCATTAAGTTTTGAAAAAAAAAAAATTAAAGGATAGCTGCGTGAATTAAGACAGCTTGGAGGATATTTTTAGGTGCCTAGATGTGAATCAGACATTTAAAGATTGTGTGATTCAGTAGAATCTATATTGGATTAAACTGATATGTACTGAGCTGCAACTACGAACATGAAATAGATTAATTTAGATGATAGAATTTCTAATTTCTTCGTTCTCGTAATACTTTATAGAAAGCCTTTAATTGATTGGCTCTCTTTGACAATACACATAACAGAAGCTAAATTTTAGTTAACAGTTTTAGCTTCTGACACGTAACAGGCCAGAAGCTATTTGACCAGTTACGATGATTACTTTAACATTTTAAATTTTGTTAGTCATTAATTTAATCTTCATTGTACATATTTAAAAGGGTACTAAATTTTGTTATATTTTTAATTAAAATACTACTGAAAAATGTTAGCAAGCACACAGAATTGAGAAATCGATATCCTTGACATTTCATTAATATAATGCGTCATCGATTTGCAGACCTTTTGCAAGACTAGGCCTTTGCCTTGAAGCGGTCAAGCCTTTGCTTGACCACTTCTCTACCCTGGTATCTTCATACCCCGTAAAATCCTAACGCTAGTAATCTTAATTAATTTATTTATTTATTTCCGTTCATTATTTAATCTTACATTATTTCCAGAATACGGAGCTTTGTTCTGATATGTTTTTTTTTTTTGTAATTTTGATATGATTTTTGAGGAATATTCATCCGAAGATAAATTTTCGACTTATTTTGAATTTTTTATTTTCTCGGAAAAAAATTTAATACAAATATTCGGTTCTGTATTTTTTTAAGTTAATCAAATGGTTTATTAAGTATCAAAGTGAAGAATTTATTTTTAATACGCTGCCTTTTACATACAACAATCAGATTAAATTTAATTTCGTAAAATAATATAAAAAAATTATTTGTTTTATAATCTTTATATAAACTTAGCTTATTTAAAATTTCTTTATTATGTAGTTTTTTAAGATTCTATATCATATTTTTAACAAACAGTAATATTTTATTTATTTATAATTTTTTTTTTTTTGTAAACAGATTATTCCTTAAAAAATAATTTTTCTGTTTTAAAAAATCATTCTTAACTTTAATTATTACATGCTCCAACATTAGGACTTATTGAATAAATTGAAAAGCAATTGAATAAAATGTAAAAAAAAGTACTGCTAATTAGCAGGTTTATTTGGTGTTTTAAAAACCCTGCCTCTCGGAATCAGACCGCCAATTAGCAAGTACAAGGTCGCGGGGGGTGCCTTCGCCTCTAACCGCCAGATGAGGGAAACGCCAGGCCCAGCTATGCCGTTCCCGGCCCCCATCACCCAGCAACCGGGACTCGGTTCAATGTGCTTCGCCTCTAACGGGGACACCTGCGAAGGGACGGCCTTGCCGGGACTCAGTCTTTTAGCTCAGGGCTCGAGAATTCCCACACTTCATCACCACCGCCCACCCGTGCAAGCATGGGCTTACGGCAGCCCCGTATGGAGCTGTCCCTCACCCCCTCGCTTCCTTAAATATAAGGAAGCGAGGTATTCCCAACATAATACACAGTATTCCCAACACAAAACCCGTCACAGTGTCGAAGTCCACAGAACTGCGTGACATCGTTCCAACGATGGTCCCCACCTCGAGGTATCCAGTTACGGCAGCACAGTCACGGCGTTCATCGCCCCTCCCCGGACACTGGAATATCACGTGTTCCAGCTTGTCTAACTTCCAACAATAGGGGCAGTAGGGGGTCTTCAGCTCTTCTTCGTCCACACAGATATGAACTTAAGACCCCATGGCCGGTCAGGAATTGCTAATTAGCAGTTAACGTCACTGATCGATACGTCTTTATCATTCATCTTAAACCATACGTCACATTTGATTTCATTAATAGTACTACAATAGAGTTTTAGTATAATATTATAAAGATTAGAATCTTTATTAAAATCAAAATTAAAATTTTTTTCAAACCTTTGTTGATTTAGATCACTCTATTAGTAATAAAATTTATAATCCTATGATACAGATACACATAGGATGGGATGAAGAAGAGTAAGGCAATGTAAGTGATGAAAAGCGTTATAATGATTACGTGTATATCCAATTAACAGATTTTGTATTATGTGATGAATAATTAACCTTAATTTTATCCATCAAGTCGATGTTTTATTTCCAAAAAATCGTATTTCTTATAAAATAAGTAAATTATTGTTACGAAAATTAAATGCTAAAAAAATAGATTGTTCGCTAACCATTTCAGTTAAAACTGAATTTGACGATATCTTCTTTAACAGTAGTTATTTTAAGATCTTAATATGTATAATTTTTTTATATACCGTGAAATATTTGACATTTTCAAAATGTTTTTGAGTAGAAGTGCTCAGTTATTTTGATGCTGGAGTTAGAAGATGTACTCGATAGTTGGATGTTGTGCATCAAAACTGATTCAAGAATCAACTTATATACTGGCAATATGATTTAGAATGACAGTTTAGATTTATAACCATGTGGGCAAAATATTTTTTTAGAAACTTACATCTAAATGATTACTTTAGAGATCGTATTACACTTTATATGCTGCTTGAAATGTACTCTATGACACCTTAAGGTCATCTGCTTGGGGTAAGGTGATTTGTAAAGTTTATTAATGGACAATATTATTTCTGGCCAAGTTAAATGTGATGTATGTATGGATTTGGCTTAATTGACCTTTCATTTTTCATGTATATGTTTTACATGTATATCCTTAATTTTTTTAATATACGTGATTCTAATTAGTTAAAGTTAAATAAAAAATATGAATAAATTCTTTTATAACATAATAGTCTATTAATACAATTAATTATAATTAAAAAATATATAACCGTAAAATGGTATACGTATACCGAAATACCGTATTATAAGGATATAATGAAATATTCATAATTTTTATTTAAAAAAAGGAAATTACTTCTGTTTTACATTACCAAATTTATGTAAAAATTATATTTATTGAGACATGTTTTAATTTCGTAAACTCGAAATAAGAAAATTACATTAAAATTATAATAAATATGTACTTCTGTATAAATTAAATCATACCAAAAGAAAAAAATAAATGATAATACCTTAGTAATAAAACCTGCTTATTATACATCATAATATTTTATGAAGTTATTGTAACATAAAAACAATAATTATATTAATTTTTTTTATTAATTTCTAAACTTAAATGTTTTTATTTCTGTTTTAGGAGGTTGGTGGTAGAGTTACATGTCAATATTCATGATATTTGTTATTCGCAATTTTGTTTTAATAAATGTAATTTATACAAAAAAGAAATGTTTATTTACTTCTATGTTCCTGATGTTTTCATATAGTTAAACCTAAATTTTGAATGAAAATTTATAATGTGTTTGTGTGTGTGTGTGAAGGGAAATGAAAGTTGTTAAAATCACAAACATAAATCCACTAACGCTTACGGTTATATATGATAAAAAATATTTATTTATAATGAGCAGAAAGATGAAAAATGATTCACCAGTTCATAATAAGATAAGACTACGTACGTACAAAACGTTACTGATTTGAAAGACACATATTTAACTATTATTTTTTTCTACAATACACAACAATAAGTAACAATCGACTATACGAAAAGTAACAATCTGTTTAGGAGAAATGATGCTCAATTTAAGTACAAAAATTCAGACTGATACTAATATATATATATATATATATATATATATATATATATATATATATGTCTGTTACACACACATGCAATTTTATATATATATATATATATATTTAATGTTACATGAAATATAACAACCAAAACACAGTAATTAGGTAAGTTAAACTTACCATATTAATTTCCAAGAATCGATTTTCACAGCATCCCAAATCTTCAGTTTTTTCTGTACTGCACTGACACCTAATCACCTGACAAACGGCAGAAAAAATTAGTAGTAACATATACATCCACTAGTCGCGTGAGAGTCTTTCAGTAAATAGTGTTGGGTAGCGGTTTCATAATGAGTTCGGTTTTATGTTGCTCATCTGTATTATAAATTCGATATAAATCTTTACTGATTTTAATTTTAGTTGGAGCAAAACAGCATATACATATAAGGAATATTTTTCGGAGTTTAAAAAAAAGAAATTTTTCGGAGATTACTTTATTATTGCAAAAGAGGTTAGAAATGACCACCCTGCTCATTGATGCACTTTTATGCTCGTCTGATCATGTTGAGAGTCGTCTAAAGAAAAACGTTGTTGTCAATTGCGCTGATTTCTCGTTAAATTTTCATCTTCAGTTCATCATCAATATTGTGGGTATTAGATGCTTAAAGTCTTTCCTTTAAATAACCTCAAAGAAAAAAATCGCAAGTAGACAACTCCCCACTTGCTGACAGCAGAGGCTACCGACCTCTGCTGACATCTCGTTGTCTGTCTCCTTCAGTTGTTGTACAGTGGTAACGCGGTACGGTTTCAATTTTAATTCATGAAGAAGTTTACGACAAGATGTGTATTTCACACCAGATTGTTGGGGAGCTTGCATAGTGATTTTTTGAGCGGGCAGTAATTCTCCTTTCAATATTGATCTGTGGAGTTCTAACGGATGGTTGCCAATTTCGTTTTGCATTTGAAACAGTACCTGTGGTACGCCAATTTTTAACTAAATCATATATACTACACTTTGCTGGGATGCAGGTATCTGGAAATTTTTCTATAAATACTGGACGAGATTCTTCATACGATCCAGAACGAATGTAGGCCTCAACTGTAGCTATCCTCTCCTGGATTAAATAAGGCATTTTACACAAACATAACTGCAATGCAACAAAACCAAACTGCAATGACAGGTAACCACTTGACAAACGGCAGCAACAGCTAGTAGTAACATATACATCCACTAGTTGCGCTAGTTATTTGAGAGTCTTTCAAAAAATAGTGTTGAATAGCGGTTCCATTATGAATTCGGTTTTATGTTGCTCATCCTGTATTATAAATTCGATACAAATCTTTGTATCAACCTTCTTAAATCTTTCAAAGATTCATATCATTACATGAAATAGCAATATATAAATGTGTGTGTGTGTGTGTGTGTGTGTGTGTGTGTGTGTGTGTGTGTGTGTGTGTGTGTGTGTGTGTGTGTGTGTGTGTGTGAGCGCGTGTTTTATATATATATATATGTATGTATATTTATTTGATTTGATATAGAGCTTGTTACTTAAAGCACTAAGAAAAAAATTATCTTCTCTATGTTTAAATTTTGTAACAAAAAAATATCCTAAGCAATGGTATAAAACTATTTTAGTTAATGTTACTGTAATATAGTTTATTTACCTACGTATATCAAGCATGCAAAATAATAGGGATGATTAAATTTTATTATTGTCATTGACCTTTTAATGTTCAATTAACTAAAAAATAATAAAGGTACACATGTAGCCTAACATTCCCGTTTATTTATTAGTATTATTCTCAATATAAACTAATTAGATCAAAACCAAAGTTGTTAATCTAATGTAATTTTTTTCTTTTATTAAAATCACTCACTAATATTGATGAATTCAAGTAGAAACAATCAAATTAAAAATAGTATATATTTTTAAATAAATTATTTTAATAAATAAATATACTGGATAAAATTATTAAAAAATGGAACTGAAAATGAATTCCTAATTGAATGACAAAAAACTTATTATTTAAATTTGTAAATTGATTAATATTTATACATAATTACATAACAAATTGACATTATTTGTAAATAAATTATTAATTGATGTTAATTAATGACATTTTTTAAAGAAAGTACGTTTGAAACTGGATAGTGTGACACGATAACTAAACTTATTAACTGTTATAAGAGTATAATCTTAATAAAAAATTCAAATCGTTTAAATATAATATAATAAAAGTTGTATTTAGGTATGGAATAAACTTTAAGTAACATCAGAAAGAACAAATATTGTAAGGAATGTATAAAAAATTAGTACAAAAACGGAAGGCCTTAAGTTTAATGATTAAAAGTAATTTACTGTTATCAATCAGACATAGATTTAAACACTTTAGAAAGGATTTGTTAAAACTATTTTCATATTTGTGTAGTTGATGTTTTAATGATCTAGAGTCTGTTAGTTTCTCTTACTAATTTATTATTGTTGTTAAAAATATAAAACAAAATATGGTTTATATTTAATGGTTATGATTGGGTTTATGTATACTTTTATGGCTTTTGGTTTATGTTATTGTTAGTTTTACCGGTTAGATAGTGTTTAATTTCATTCTGTTTGCGTGTGTGTGTTGTTTTTTCCAGAAGCCGGACACGCAACAAAACGTAAACTAAGTTTCGAGGTGTGCCATCGCCTCAAACTTCCTCGGCAGGAACAAAGCTCTATTCAGGCACCCGGTACTCGGTCATTTATTGTCATGCCATGCCTCTAATGAGGGGTACATTCACTGGGACTCCGGTCTTTATGCTTCACCTCTATTGAGGAACCCCCAAAGGGATTCCCCAACAGGAGTACGGTCTTAGTTTCTCCCCTAAAGGTGCTGCAAAGGAGTCCCCGTCCGATCATTGATGGTGGGAAACCGGAGCCTGTCCTCCTCAGGCCACCAGACCAGGACAGGCACCGCCGTCTCATAACAATGTGAAGCCTTATAACTTCGACCCCCGGGTGCATGTTCGTACAACTTGCAAGAAGGACAGTCAGCTTCCCGCTTGTAGTCCTTCCGCAAGTGGCTGTCCTCTCCACAGATAAAGCAGTGGTCATTCCTGTCCGGGCCTCATCAAGATTGAGCCCTATGGCCCGGACTCCAGCGCTGGATACATATGTCATCGAAGGTGCACCGTGTGACTCTACAGTACACCATCCAATATGGATCCGCCCAGCAAGGATGGGTGGTAACGCTACCGTGACCAGCTGCGTTGCCCCATAGGCCGGCCGTATGATATGATATCATATCCGGTGGATATGATATCATATCCGGTGGATATGATATCTACCGTAACCGACTCCACCGTCACTTTGCGAAATTATGCAGTGAATTCTCCTTTTTTCGTCAGCACGACCACATCCTGGTTAAGGATGTGGACCCTCTGACCACCCCTCCCCGCCAACACTGTGGTGGCGCCTTCCATCTTGTTTTTGTGTTTAAGTTTATTTATATACCTATATTTTAATTTGTATATGCTCTTATTTATTTTTGTTTATGTCTGTGTATGTGTTTATGTTTATAATAATGCTTTGGTGTTAATTTATACGTTGTTTTAATGCACGTTGTTATGTTTTTTGGATTTAAAATTTATGTTTTTAGGTTTTGTATTAATTTACAGTTTGTTGTTTTAGTGTCTCGCTTGGTGTTGCGTGTGGGACTCGCTTTTTCCCGTTTTCGGATAGGTGGAGGGTTAGTTATCAGCTCATTCAGAACGGTCTTACTTACGACTATGAAAGTATTTGTATGGTTAACTAGGCTAGTACACCGATGGGAATATAATTCGTGGCATCCTGACTGAAGCAATCGAGACTGGAAGATGTCTGTTGCTGAGGTACTGAAGATGTCCTCCAGTAAAGCCCCGCAAGGCCATATACGGGTGTGGTGAAGTGGCGACCGTAACGCCATGAAGGGTGTCTTCCCCATTACGGTTAAGGATGTATTGGTTGTAATGTTTTATGATAGCGAAACGTGAAGATTACAAAAACTTGAAAAGTAAGAAATAAAAGGTTTTTAAATATGGTATAAAAGAATAATTTAAAAAATGATTTGATTAAGTTCTAAATAATGAATTTTGAAAAAAGAAGATTTAACAAAACAAATGTTATGTAAAAATTCTTAAAAAAAGAATATTCTCATCAGAAAGAAACTAAATTTTTGGTGGTTATTTAAAATCACCATAAATTGATTAAGTATTGAAATAATACTTTATAAGATAAAGAATCAGATATTAAAAAAAAAAAATTATAATTTAAAATAAAGAATATAAAATATAGGTTGAAACTAAAAGTTTAACATAGAATAGATGTAAGTGAATTGTACCTCAAACCAGTATTGTTTCTCACGTAACTAGATTTTTATTTTTTTTTAATTATAGTTTTATTAACCAGTTAATAAACTTTTACTGTTAAAATTAAATTGCAAAAACTGTATAAAATAATACATCTAAACGAAATTTTTTTTTCCACAATAACAATATAATTACAATCGGTGTGCTGCGGAACCATAAGTAAGTTTCCTGACAAAAACACGTGATAAGAAGGTCCTTAAGGAACTCCCAAAATAAATAATATACAATAAACAGTACATGAAAACATTGTCAAATGTTATATTGTCAAAAATATTTTCTTCACTGGTATAGTTTTCAATTTATCTTTGTTTTAGTTAAAAAAAAAAAACAACATTTATCATTTAAACATGCATACCCAGTAAAGATTATTGTGTAAGCGAGTCATAATATTCGGAAGAATCATGCAAATGTAGCATTTCTTCTACAAAGATAATGAATATAAGGAACATAACATTTTATAAAAAAATTGATAATAAATATCTTCAAAAATTATGTTAAAAAAATCATAAAATCTTGAAAAAATTAAAAATTAATTTAAAATCTTAAATTATCTTTTAAAATATCTTTAAAAAATGGGTTTTTGTATAATAATTTACCATAATAAGTGTTGTTACTTCCTTGTACGAAGTATATTAATTGTTGTCAATGCGAAATAGTTTTCAGATTTCAACGGAAATATCCATTCTGACCACTCCTGAAACCATTTTGACTAGTTTCAGTATGATGGCTGTACGTACGTACGTATGTATCTCGCTTAACTCAAAAATAATTAGCCACAGGATGTTGAAATTTTGGATTTAGGAGTGTTATAACATCTAGTTGTGCACCTCCCATTTTTATTACAATCAACTGGGCCAAAATTGTCCAAAAAGCCCAAAATCCAAAAAAAAAAAATTAGATTTTGGATTTTTTCTTAAATGCAGTAATAAAGTCCTTATTGAGAGCTTTTCAGCAATATTCATAAGTGGTACTTATTTTCATTGGTTTCAGAGTTATAGCCAAATAAAATTTTAATTGATGAAATATTTGGATCTTACAAGGTGAAAGCATATCGGTTTGATTCACACTGCATCTCCTTTTTTTTAAACGTTTTTTTATTTTAAATATATTGATTTATTATTAATTATTAACCTCTGATTATAAAAAAAATTACAATGAATAATAATTCAATAACAAAAAAGAAAAAAATGAAAAAAATATCAGAAGTTATTAATGAAATAAAATTTTATATACTTTTCATTTAAAAAAAAAAAAATGTGTAAATGTAATTTAATAGGCAAACAAGGAAGTCAGTCATGTGATGTCCCCATCATATTTTTTGCTATGAAAATTATGCGATAGGAAGATTTAAGTTAATTTAATTATTTACATTCCAACTCTCTGACAGTGTTTATTTCAAACATAAAAAAAAAACCTACCACCATAATAAAAGAAGCAAAAAAGTGGAAAAATACTGGAAAATTTTTTTTTTAAGAGTATGGAAAAAGATAATGATTTTTTTTTTTTTTTTGTTAAAATTTATTTTGAAAAGTTTTATTATTATTATTTTTATGATTATTAATGAATATTCGGTAAGTTTTTTTTTTTTACAAAAATCAAATCATATTGACGAGCGGATGTCTGAATAGATGAATGATTCTGAGATCTCTTCAGTAAGAGAGAGACTGGATGATGAGGGGGGATAGAAGGGAGTCTTAACGCAGGGAGAGCGAGTTGTGCATTCAAGCACTCATAGAATCTGCAGCATTTTATTCATTGAAGTACTCAAGGTTTTTTCTCTTTTCTGTTCTCTCCTACATCAACTTGAGGTCCTGTCGTCGTTGTCCCCCTTACATGAACCACAGATGGTAAGTTGAAGTTCACTAGTATTGAGTGTAGCACGCTGGATAGCTGCCCTCTTGAATTAGACGAGAAAATCTCCTCGTTGGGATAGTTGTTGGCAAAGTACGACTTCAACCAGTTTTATTTTTCCTTTTCTCTCTCTTTCTCTGACTATCTATCTCTGAATTAGGAGTCATTTAACTTTACTTTTCTTAGTTTACATTTTCTTTTATTATTATTATTTTATTTTTATTTACAATAAAAATAAGACGTTTATAAAAGCACTAAAACCACTTAGATTGTATATCTGACATGTATAAATAAAGTTTCTTTATTTCCATAAAATTAAATAAAATATTTTTTATCTCTACCATAGTTTGTTTTCATAACGCTATTTATAAATCCAAATTAAGCTAATTTTTAACAGAAAGGCGTTCATATTTTTCTTATTATCTTTTTTTATTTGGTAATCATTAATTTTTCCAAATATTTCGGTGTCGCTTTTAAATGATTTTTAATGGTTGAGTCTAACCATTAGTAAAATTTTAGCAGCGATAAAGATTTTTTTTTCATTTATACTTTAAATTTAAGCCCCAACACTGGTTTGAATGTCTATAAACCTTAATCTTTCATAATAGAGCTTTACTTATTCACTTATCCAAGATTAATTCAAGCAAGTTTAGTTGAAATTATTCTGCTAACATAAATAGCTGTACTCAATTATATTTCAGTTCTTATTGTTCAGTTTCAAACTATTAATTGTTGATACAGATCCTTAAATGAACAGTAATAGTTAAATAAATACTAATACTAAAATAAGAATTAAAATCTAATTAAAATTAGATGTAAAAACACTTCATAAAAGAAAACTTAACTGTAAAAATGCCGATTACTAACCCATTCTGCGGGATAAATAATTAATTTATTCTTTACTGAATTTATTTAATAATACGTAGTTTATATCTTTTAGTTATATGTCTTTTCATCAAGTAAAGTACAGTCACTTATAAGACGTACATTTTGAAGTTAATTATGTAAGTATGTGCTTATGAGAGTGATTTGTTTATAAGGCTGAGGTTAAAATTCTGAGTGTGAACAGTTCAAGTGAAAAGACGTCAATTTCTGTTTGTTGATTAAATAGTTATTCGTAATATCAAAGACTGGCACTGTCAAAAGAGAGTGCTAGAACAACATAAATGGTTTGCACTCCTTCCGCAACCGTTAAACGATTGTCATTTACGTAAAATTAATATTATGTCACAAGCATTTGTTACAAAATAAAAGACCTGTCAGGTCATTGACTCTATCAATCTTTGGTTTTCTTGCTCAACTAGATGGTTTAAACTTCCAAATCCGTAAATATGCCATACCAAATAAATAATTTATTTGATTACGTAGAAAGTATGATTAGATGTGGAGGTTCAACATAAATTTTATAACAATTTCCCGTAAAGTTGTAAATACCTTGCAAATTATATATACACTTACCTGTACCTATTAAGCAACATGTTCTGAGTGATTGATTCATCAACACCCAGCAAAACCTAGTGAAGATATTTTTTTTTTGTCTTCAGTCATTTGACTGATTTGATGCAGCTCTCCAAGATTCCCTATCTAGTGCTAGTCGTTTCATTTCAGTATACCCTCTACATCCTACATCCCTAACAATTTGTTTTACATATTCCAAACGTGGCCTGCCTACACAATTTTTTCCTTCTACCTGTCCTTCCAATATTAAAGCGACTATTCCAGGATGCCTTAGTATGTGGCCTATAAGTCTGTCTCTTCTTTTAACTATATTTTTCCAAATGCTTCTTTCTTCATTTATTTGCCACAATACCTCTTCATTTGTCACTTTATCCACCCATCTGATTTTTAAAATTCTCCTATAGCACCACATTTCAAAAGCTTCTAATCTTTTCTTCTCAGATACTCCGATAGTCCAAGTTTCACTTCCATATAAAGCGACACTCCAAACATATACTTTCAAAAATCTTTTCCTGACATTTAAATTAATTTTTGATGTAAACAAATTATATTTCTTACTGAAGGCTCGTTTCGCTAGTGCTATTCGGCATTTTATATCACTCCTGCTTCGTCCATCTTTAGTAATTCTACTTCCCAAATAACAAAATTCTTCTACCTCAATAATCTTTTCTCCTCCAATTTTCACATTCAGTGGTCAATCTTTGTTATTTCTACTACATTTCATTACTTTTGTTTTGTTCTTGGTTATTTTCATGCGGTAGTTCTTGCGTAGGACTTCATCTATGCCGTTCATTGTTTCTTCTAAATCCTTTTTACTCTCGGCTAGAATTACTATATCATCAGCAAATCGTAGCATCTTTATCTTTTCACCTTGTACTGTTACTCCGAATCTAAATTGTTCTTTAACATCATTAACTGCTAGTTCCATATAAAGATTAAAAAGTAACGGAGATAGGGAACATCCTTGTCGGACTCCCTTTCTTATTACGGCAATCGTTGTCAGTTTAGGTTTTGATTTTATCCTTATTACAATGATTCTATCGCTATGCGTTTTGAAATACTCTATTCTCTTCCCTATCTTCTTGTTCATTATGAAACCTACTCCTGCCTGCCCATTATTTGAAGCTGAGTTAATTATTCTAAAATTACCTGACCAAAAGTCGCCTTCCTCTTCCCACCGAACCTCACTAATTCCTACTACATCCACATTTATCCTATCCATTACCCTTTTTAAATTTTCTAGCCTACTAACCTTTTTTAAACTTCTAACATTCCACGCTCCGACTCGTAGAATGTTATTTTTTAATTTTCTGGTGACCCCTTCCTTAGTAGTCCCCACCCGGTGATCCAAACGGGGGACTAATTTACCTCCGGAATATTTTACCAAGGAAGGCGCCTCCATCATTGCTATATGAAAATGCAGAGAGCCACATTTTCTTGGAAAAAAGCAGCTGTAGTTTTCCATTGCTTTCAGCTGCGCAGTACTCAGAGGACTGAGTGATGTTGATATGGCCGTTTAAGTCATTCTGACTTACGCACTTAACAACTACTGAAAGGCTGCTGCCCTCTTTCAGGAATCATTCCTTAGTCTCGCTCTCAACAGATACCTCTTCGATATGGTTGCACCTTCGGTCCAGCTACTCTGTATCCCTGAGCACTCAAGCCCCCTCAACAACGGCAAAGTTTCATGATTCATAGAGGAGGACTGAAGATAAATTGATGAAAATTTGTTCATATGTTCTTGCGGTGTAAGTTTACTTTAAGAAAGGATTTTTGAAATTCCCAGTTTAAAGGGTTAAATGGAGTAACAATAACATTTACTATTTTTTTTTTTTTTTTTTTTAATTTCTTGCCGAAAATGAAATTAGTTTGATTTTTTTATGTGTGTAATTTGCATGTGAATATCTAAAACTGATTTATTGATTTTTTTTTAAGTCTGAGTATAAAGGGTTAAAATGAATTTTGGAGTTTTTTTAAACCTGGTTATTTTTTGATTTCTCATTAAAAAATAAAGATATCAACTTAATTTTTGTAATGTTCATGTAAATGTTGAAAAAAAAAGTTTTCGATTTTTCAAAATTCAACCTTAAAAGACGTGAAGAAAGGTAAAGATATTTATTAAACAATAATTGCAAATTTTTCCAATTTCCAATCATACTAAACGAGATATTCAGTAGATTTGGGCTTGAAAATATTCTTCAGATAAAGATCTAAAAACCATTGTCGGGTGTTTTATTTTGTATTTCGATTTTTTAAGTGGTTCAACCAACACAGCCTCTGTCAATGTTACTGCATGTGCAAATACTGCAATAAAAAACATAAAATAAGAAAAGATTGACCACTACGGGGAAAAAAGTAACCATATAGCGTGAGCGAAGCTGCGACGGGGATACTAATTTATAAATGATTCACACAGAAAAATTATGGTTCAGCCTCATTGGCATGATAAAATAAACAATTAAATAATAAATTAAAAGAAATTGTTAATTTACAAACATTAATATATTTTACTTAAAAAGAAATCACTCTCCAATTTTCACTAAATAAATAACAAATATCTCTCGATATGAAAATTAATAACTTTGAGAAGAATTATATGATACTCCGTGGATCATAATAAATCATCGGATTATTGGTAGCCCCTCTTTAGAAGAATTCTAAACAGAATAAGTGTGTTTGTTTAAACGTGTGAATGTAATATATACATACCTCACCCATAAATAGACCATGTTTGTGTGTGTATATATATATAAACACACACACACACACACACACACACACACACACGCGCGCGCGCGCGCGCGCGCGCGCGCACACACATATAAACGTGTTCTTATACCAGTTATTTTAACTGAATTTTTTTTTCTTATGAATTAATTCACCGCAAAAGCTTACAAAGAAGCTTGTGCGTGGGAAAATGGAAATGGAAATTTGTAGTGTGTGAAAAATAATATACCTGTCCGGATTCGAATCCGGGACCTCCACATAAACCTTGAGAAGCTACAAATCCATCGCGAAGACCGGCTTTGCTTATCATTATTATTATTATTTTTCTTTTTAAATGAATTACTGTTTTAACAAACTTACTTTACATCGGTAAAAATTCCCAATTTCTAATATTTATAAGATACCTAACGATAATTGCATTCCCTTTTTAAAGGAAACGTGTTTTTTTTTTTCAATAATTCATTAAAAATATCCTTTTATTAATAGTATATTACCTAATACTATTATAAACCTATTTAAAACATACGATCTATTTTTTAAAAAAAAACCTACATTTGGATTTCAATGCAGAAGAATTTAGATAGCATGACAGTAAAATGTGGGTACGTTAAAAATTCCCCTGTCATCAGAAAATATCCACCAAATCTTGGAACTGTTAATTTTCATTACGTATTTTAACGTACGTAACATATTTTTAAAAATAATATTTTCTCAATTTTTAAAAAGGCGGTCGATGAAAATATGTTTAATAAAATAAAATGTACGCACAAAAAAATTAACTTTTGATATAATAAAATTCAGTTAATTTTATTTGGAAACCACACTACAACTTTAATCTATTGTATTTTTAACTAACATAAACTGTTTTCTTAACTTATGTAATAAGTATATAATGTAAGTAAACAATGACTCATCTATTTGATTTTCTAAGGTTTTTGAAATGATAAATAATTTTAGTAACAGTTACAGTAAAATTTACTTTTATTATTTGGCCTACTTGTTATGTATGTTTAATATGAGTCATCATAAAAAAATCGTGTTTTCTAAACCGTCCTTTCCTCGATTATACGAAAATTTCTCTTTGTGTCTTTATTATTAATTATTGTATATTTTATATTATCACATAATTCTACAGCCGTGATTGACAATGCACGTTATCATTATTTACTTCATTATCTAATACCAAAATTCAATTTAACAAAAACCGAAATTCAAAGCCGAGTATTCTCAATTATTACATACAATTTAAAACCGGAATTATAAGAAATAAAACGAAACAAACCAGAAGAAATGATACAAAAAATTAATTTTCTGTAGATATTTCATTAAGTTTTAAAATTACAATCTCAACGTTTTCCATTAAATTCGGTTTAAAATATGAACTATTCATTAACGAAAAATGTTGATATACACAAAATGAAAATAGCTTCTGCAACTACAGTTTGATAGCATGACGTTTTTATTCAAAAACCAATAAATAACTTGTAATGAGATGTAATAAAACTATGAACTTGTATAAAAAAAAAAAATAGCTACCATTGTGAATGCGTCATGATATCGATAAAATTGTTGTAAAAATATGTGAATGACAGTAAATCAATGAATCATGAGTGGTGAACAAATTAATGAGCTTCACGGAGAATCTCATTCCTGTTATAGAATAATCTGAAAAGATTATTAAAACCAGATAATAGGCATACTTATAATTACAAGTAGATGGGTACTTCATTTTAAATATAATGGTAAGTAAAAGAACTGCAATATTAAATAATATCTTCTTTCTTTCCCACAAATATAGAGAGAGCTCGCCGAGCTGGTCTAATGGTTAACTCATCGTCACAAATCAGATATTTAACAACTGGTTTCCATGGTTATGAGGTTTGAATCCTGGTAAAAGCTATTAAAAGCTATTTGCCTTTACACTAATTTGAATACTAGACAATGGATAACGGTGTACTTTGGTGACTGGAATTTAATCAACCACACGTATCCAGGAATGGTCGGCCGGAGTCTGTACGAGACTACATCTCATTTACTTGTCGTACAAATCATCCTCATCTTATTGGGCCGAGGTGTGGGGATTGTTCACTAGTTGAACAGATTGCAACGTACGCACTAGAAAAAAAAATGGATGAAGTATTGTCTCTCTTAACTGATTACAACTTATTTAAAAGTTTCACTACTAAAAAAAATGCTCATACTTGTTCTAAAAAAAATAAAAATAAAGAAGTAGCACAATAAGAGAACAAGGTCCAGAGTAGTAACATATTTTAGCTTGCAATCCATCATCCTGCCATTAAAAAGAACGTTGAGACCTCCTGTTTATACAAAAATCTATTTTCTTGATTGTAAGGAGCTTTAAATCTCGGTGTTTGAATTTATACTGACACAGTGAATAGATTTAAGTTTACTTATAATTTTGCTGTGGCACTCATAAGAACTGCGAAGTTCAAAATTTTGGAAGCACCCAAAAGTTGAGCGTCATAAATACGAAGAGGCTTCAGAACTCACTTAATATACTTAATCTATGTATCATAGGAAATTTAACTTTGTATTCTAATAGGCAATACACATTTTTGAACTTGATATCCACTTGTGTTCCTTTTGAAAAATTAATATTTCCGCCATAATCAATCGACCATAAATATAAATTTCAAAGTACGAATATTTATCACTTTATGATTTAATATCCTAATTTAACACTTAACAATTTCAGGTATAAAATAAGATATTTGGATGTAAAATAAGGAGGCAGCAGAGCGGTCGATTATACGAAATATAAAGGTGGGGCTTGTGTTGACTTTATTTCGTTCACTTAGATTCACTGGAACTCAATAATTCATTCTAACTGAAATTCAAAAGTTGAATATTCAATTCTGGGTCATTATGAACTGAAAATGTTTCAGTTTAAAATAGTTTTTCAGGAAAAAACCTTTTCACAGACTATTTAAAGTTTATATAAATCTACTTTTTAGTTTACTAAAATTTTATTTACGTCTTGTCAAGGCGTAAATTTAAAATAGACCATTTTTTTAGATTTTAGTTACCTATATACTTTCCCATTATAGCTGTAGCTGCTTAGTAGAATATATCGCTAGAGCCAGGAAAGTAGAACTGAATAGTAATGTACTGTGAATTGAAAAGTTATGTATTAATTTCATAAGCGTTTATAAAGTTTATTTCTGATCACATAACAAATTGTTTGTGCGTTACAGATAGGTAAAAAGATGTAGATAGGTAAAAAGATGTACGGTACATCGTATTACAATTCTGAAGATAATTTTTCGCTTTTCAACTAAGAAAACGTTATTTTATTGATGTTTTAAAAATGTTTTATTAATAATATATAAATAAAAAATTGAGTATCTACGGTTCTGAGACCTACTTCATTAAACCGTTCCCGAGAATAGGTTATTCACTCTTAGTATCTGATTAGTGAAAATAAACATTTCAGTTAACAGTAGTAATTCAAATCATATAGGACTTATTCCGTATTTTGGATGGGTTAAATTCTAACTTTAATCTGAGTTAATATTTACTACTCTAGTGTACTAATATCTGAAGGCGGATACGTACTATGGCATCCGATCCAGCGCTCTTTAAATCACTTAGCGACATCTCACACCAGCAGCCAAAGTAGTATATCCCAAAAGTCACATCAATTAATTTGCTATGACTTACACGGTATCTAATTATGACGTCACTATTATAGTAATGAAATATCTTCTGGTAATTTTTTACTACAAATAAATTTATTTATGCTTAATATTTTGTTCAAGATGATTTAAAGCAATATATTTATTTATTTCTTGGAAGAATATGTTTATTTTTCAAGTATGTTAAACTAAGGTTTTACTATAAATAAATAGTAACAATGACGTAATATAAAGTATGTGAAATGAGCTGCTCATTTATTATAGGCTATAAAATTATGATTTTAATAGGCATGGCGTAGTTATTTACGAAAATTATTTTTTAATTGCTCGTACACATTACTTTTGTCGCAACCAGTATCACTTGCATGCATGCCGGGTAATAGGAGAGGCGAATTTGAATACTAGATCGTGGATGCCGGTGTTCTTTGTTGGTTGGATTTCAATTAACCACACATCTCAGGAATGGTCGAACTGAGACTGTACAAGACTACACTTCATTTACACTCATACATTTTATCCTCATTCTTCCTCTGAAGTATTATCTTTTAAAGATAATTACCGGAGGCTAAACAGGAAAAAGAAAGAAAGGTAATAGGAGTGGTGTTGAGGAGGAAAGTAGAGGCAGCTTGGAGAGAGGACCCGCCTTTAGAGATATACTGTAGCCTATTTTATAAAAAAAATAATTTTTTCATAAACTATAATAAACCATGGAAAATAATAAAAATCATGATGATGTCAAAACAAACTAATAGAATTAGTTTCTTAAAAGACATCATAATACTTCGACCTACAAGAAAGAACCTAAATATAATACCGTTGCTTTTTAATAAAATTTCTTTAAATAAATTAAAGAAGAAACATACCGGGTTGGTCTAGTGGTAAACTCGTCGTCGTAAATTAGCTGATTTCGAGATCGAAGTTCTCAGGTTCAAATCCTAATAAAAGTAGTTGCTTTTTTGTTTTCATCAAAGATCACCATGTGAATACCGTTGTTCTTTGGTGGATGGGTTTCAATTACTTACACGTCTTAGGAAACGTCAGCTTGATTTTCTCAAGACTACATACACGTTTATCGGTACAGTTATATTACACTGATAACTCAATAATGACTTTAACTTTCAATGCGACTACAAATAAAATTTATTAAAAAAAAATTATAGGAGAATAATTCAAAGATATACATAAAAAGAAAAAAATATGCTCTACAGATTTTTTTTATTTAATATTAATTCAATACACTTAAATTGTTCGTATACTCGATCAACCTAAATAATATATTTACTGGATTATTTTTTCTCTAAAACTTATTATAATTTACTATTATAATTAAAGGTACATCTCAACAATTTCATTCCATCTTAGGTTTTTTTGGGTCCGTTCATACTCTTTGTGGTCAGAATAATACCATCTCTTTTTTAGGGTGCTTATTATATTTTCTATTTATTTAATAATTTTATTTATAAATTATTAATTAATTAACACTTCAGTATAAAAACTATTAGAAATAAAAAAAGAAAAGATTTTTCAATACACTCAAAATTTGCTAAAACAAAAAATATCTGTAACTGTATATATCTGGCAGTAACTTAGAAGTAACTACTGTTGAAACTGGAAATCTCCGTTCGGAGGAATCCAATAATTTTGACCACAAAAAACTATTTTGTTTTTATTTCCATTCCTCCTCATATCTTAACAAATATTTAACATCATTTTTGATCTTTTTTATATAAGTTGTGGTAAGATTAAAAAAATTCCGTTAAGTTTTAGATGGAATGATTCCTAAGTATCAGTTGTGCTTACCACACTATATTAGTAAATTTAGCGGGGCTTGAAGAAGTCAGGTACAACGTAGGTTTCTTAAGAGGTAAACTACGAACCTTTTAATCATTTCTACTTGAGTTTGCTCAAGCACCATATCTTTAGCGATAATACCTTCATCACATGCAGAGTTTGGAATAGTAGATGGAATTATAAAACATTTCTTTTTACATAATATGACTACTCATCTTTTTTTATTTAGAATCCTTCTTTTCAATATTTTTTTTCCAATTTCTTCAGTAGATTATTGGCTTAAAAATCTGCAATTATGAAAAGAGTTCATACAAATTTTTTACATGGAACTGAATAATTTTATTTAAATCATTGAAGAAATTGACATGTATCTAAATTGTAAATAAAATCTTCGGGATGGAACAGACATTATTTCTTCTTTGTATTGATTTTTGCTTTAACATATTTTTTTTCGCATTAACGTAATTCATGCGTAATAATACGAATTAATAATATCTATAACGATGTAATTTAAATTATCTATGTTTTGTGATAATTTCCTGATTTAAAATTTTACTTTAACTTTTAGTTTAGTTATCCCTTTTGTTATAGTGAACTAGAATACCATTCTATCCATTCTGGATGTGATCTAAATAATTTTGACACGATTACCTTCTGATATGAATAGAATATATTTTATTTTATATTTTAAGATATAAGACTGACTTTATTTAAATGTCTTATATTATTTTGTATTGAAGATTATATTCTTCGTAAAAAATGGCAAAATGAATAAAATTAACGTGTAATAAATAAATTTGATTCTAAATAATAAACAACATATCGATATAATTAATAGTTAGTTGAAGGTTTTATTTCACGAAACGTTTTTCAACTTTTCCATTCTTATGTCAGTGAAAAGTTTAATTGTACAATGTCTTGTTATGAATGACATAATTTTAGGTACATAGTAAAGAAGTAGTAAGAGCGTACATAGTATAAGCGAAAAGTGGAGTGAAGTAACGAGCCTATAGGGATGAAGATGAAAAATAAGGGTGTGAATTGTGGCAGTGGGATGGTCGGTAGGTTGGTGGGTCGGTAATGGGTGGAGGGTTGGATTGCTATTGTGGGGAGTGTTCAGAGAAAAGCTAATGACGTGACATGCACTAAGAGGGTTCTAACAACCCTTAGGCCTAGGGCACTTGCACACTCAAAAAGATCCGCTAGGGAAAATAATACTTTTTCCGTTTAATATTCTTTCATAAAGCTGTATTGTTCTTGTCCGGATTTTTATCCCCTTTCCCCACTACTTTCGTATTACCATCTCCTTCTTCTATTAAGATATCTTTTGTTTAATACTACATAAAAAAAAAAAAAAATACAAAAAGAAAGTGTTGTAAGCTGGGTTGAAATTAAATAAGATTTATAGACGAATATTTTTATTAAAAAGATAATCTGCGTGAAAAAAATTCATAACTTTGTTTTTCTGATATTTTTTAATATTTTTATCGTTTAAATTATTCTAACGCATATTGAAAGTGTTATCTTTTCTGAAGTATTAGACCTACCGTCTAATAATTCATTATTTCACAACCGACCAAATTAGAGAGAAAATGTTTATAAATTTAAAATAACTGTTTAAAAAAATTTCAACTATAATTTCTCAAAAATGGTTAATATCATTTAAAAAAAAAACAATTACTTTTATTTAAAACATAAGAAGTAAATACATCATACCTTATTACACAACTGGATAGATACATGAATGTCATATAATACATGAATTTCATTTCAACCTAGAGAATATACCGGATTACTATAAGGAACATTTATTTTCAATTTTCAACAATATTTTGATTTCAGATATTCAAAGATTGCAAGGTACTCCTCATCATTGTAGATTTATTATAAGAAAATAAATATTTAATATTTACTTAATAGAAACAGTTTTATTTTTCTTAATGTGATTGAAATGATAATTGTTAGTTCCTAATTGATATTGGCAAAATTTCGTTACGGAAAATTATTTTTAACAATTGCTATCTTTTATTTGTAAATTATTTTATTCTAAATGGTATGTAAGCGTTTTCTTGTTTTTACCGACTTTTCAAAGACAAGTGCGGTATTATTTTCGGTCGCACGGTGAAATTAAGGGATGAAGTGAAATTGAATTTTCTTAGTGTTTTATTTAGGTTATGAGGAGGGCGAAAATACCATTCAATAAAATGTAATTTCCTTTTGTATATATTGAAATATATATATATATATATATATATATATATATAAATATTTCATGAAGATTGGTTGAATGTTTCTACGCTCAATTTAAGGTCGAAAACAGACAATGTAACCTCAATTTGAGATATATCTTTTTTTTTGTTTAGCCTCCGGAACCACCGTAAGATATTACTTCAGAAGATGAGCGAGGATGGTATGTATGAAAATAAATGAAATGTCTTGTACAGTCTCAAGTCAACCATACCTGAGATTTGTGGTTAATTGAAACCAAACCACCAAAGAACACCGGTATCCACGATCTAGTTAAATGTGTAGCGGTGTATTTTTCACACGCGCTTATGTAGTGAATTACAGTAGAAAGTGAATTGAAATTTGATGTTTGTGTGAAGGGTATACTGGATAATAGAACGTAATTATGTAGTGCGTTGTATTCTAAAAATCAGTGCGTTTCTGACAGCAAAATCATGAGAACGTCGTAAAAGAAAATTTCATTTTTTTTGCGCAGTTCTTTATAAGAGCTTCTTGATTTAAAAGAATACCTAGCTAGTTTATACTTATTTATTTATTTTTTTTTTTGATTGCAGGTGTAATTATTTTCTATTAAATATTTATTAAGTGTGTATTAATGTAGTATTATATTATAACATATATATAAAAATCATTTCATAATAATTGAGATTAATCTTATTAATCCTTAATTCTTTTAATTAATTCATGATAAGCCAGGCATTTTCTTTTCATTACTGCTTTTAAAAATAAACTGAAGAGAAACTAAACAATTGTACAATTTCTTGATTTATTTTTAGCCTTAACTTGAATTCTTCCCTCGTAGAATGTGGAAAAAATGTACAATAATTTCTATTTATAATTAACAGTGAAATAAAAAATAATTTTTCATCGTCCTTGCTCCATCTGGGGTTACTGAACCAGCGGTTTTCCAATTATTGTCCATTTTCAATTAATAGATATTTCAGGCAGGATAGTTATTTTTTAAAAATTCTTTGTCGAATTAGTTTTGAATTTTTTTTTTTTTGTTATATTGTTTTATTTACACCCAATTTCCCAATTAACGAAACTATAATTAATGGTGTAAAGCAACATGACGAGAAAGATATGTATCGAATGATACCTCCCAAGGCAATACAATAAAAGTTTGAACAAAGCAGAATGCAATTAAAAGTATAACAAATAAAACATAACTAAAAATGCACACGAAGTCCGCAACAAAGTACACATAAATCAACAAGTAATGAAAGAGGGCATAAATGGTTAACACAACAATTAAATTTTTAATAAAATAAAGAAAGTACAACATTCACCCAACAAAAACTTCAAGATCAATGCAACCTCTTTTGTCGTCTCATATCCTAACTCTAATCAAATAGGTAAACAGCCAGATGGTTTTTAATATTTTACAAATCATAAAAGTATTTTTATAAATTAAATAAAAATATTTGAACTGTGAATAGAACTAGAATAGTAGGTATGCTACTCAATGGAGAAAGAAAATGGAACTGCCCACCATTTACCTGGATGAATCAAGGGAAACCGTGGCAAATCTTTGATGAAAATATTATCTAAAAATACTCTTACAAAATAATTGTTGTCTGATTTGAAAGAGCTATAATGTTATTTACTAAGGACAAATCACTATACCTTTTTAGCAACCAATGCACATTCAAACCGGTTACAAAGTCGTCAAAAAGGAATACTTCCGTTAGTTTCTTTTGAAATAAATTCAAAAACTAAACTCTATAGGCTAAAGTAATTAATTAGGGAATGAAATAACACCACCTTCTTTTTGTAATTATTAATCTATTTGTTAAAATTAAATGAAAATTAGTGAAAATAATAGTAGTACAGTTTGTTAGAAAAGATATTACAACTGCATTTACACCTACCTTTAGTTTTAATCCGTTACTAGGGGACCCGTGCTGCTCTGCAGCATCAATAAATAAATTAACTTAAATTATAATAGATAATTTACTTCGTGGTTCATAAGCCTTCCTACCAGACAAGGTTCGCAGCGTGTTAACCTTTAGGTTTCACCTCTACTTTCATATTTTTAAAAAAATTTGTGTGTGATAGGACAACGTACAATTGTCCATGTCTAAAAACTGGTTCAGGTAGGAAGATTCCTATTCGGTCCACAATCTGTCCTTGTACATCGTCTCCGTTAAAAAGAAAATTGTCTGATTGAAAATCAGACAGCTTCAAATAAATTCCGAGGCAGCAATATACGTTGTCCACATTCACACCTATCATAATATTCCAGGATAATTTTATCTGGATGAATCAAGGGAAACCGTGGAAAAATTTTTTATCAAACTAAATTCGATCAGTTTCCTTTCATTTAATAATCCCTTCACTGGATTTAAATTTTGCAGCAACATAACAATCGTCTAAAGATAACATGTGGGTAGACAAACCACTCACATTTACAGGTTATTTAAAGACTCAGTGGGAGACTGCAAAATTTCATTCTCTTCCTCTGTTATCAGTGTATTGACACTCACATAAGTTCTTAATTATCCTGGAATAGAAACTGAGACTTTTTTTGTTGATTTCGTCACAATGCTCATTTTGTGATGCAATAATTCTAACAGTCGATAAATTTGAAACATCTGGGAAAGAGGAAAAATTACTGCCATATATTTCCATATCCGTGTTTGAAATTAGAAAGGTAGGCAATTAAATTAACTGTTCATTATTTGATTGGTATTCACTACTTCGAAATCTTAAGAGAAAGTTCGCAAATTCACATTCATCTACCTTGGATTGCATATTTTTAGTAAGCCTGAATAGTTTAAAACGTAGCCAGAAAGTAGAAAATTTAATCGAACTCTGAACTGTAGCAGATTTTGATGTGTCAGGTATAACAGATAACCCTTGTCAAAAATATCCTTCTAGCATGATAATCTTCCAAATGGCACGTTAGTACTCATTAAATATTTCAATAGATGATTTATACACATCCATAGAATACTTATTTGCCATGGAAGCCACCAACCTCATTTGATAGCGTTTGACGTGATGAGTGTTTTAAGATTCAAACGAATTCTGTATCTTAATTAGTTGCTGAGATATGGTAAGACTTTTATTATAAGAAAAGCCCTCAATAGCGTTCAAATAATAGATGCTCTCCTAAAGCTCCTTTCATAATTGAGAGAGGTTAATAGGTGCTGGTTATATTTAGCTTGATGTAATGACTGTTTTATGACCTCAACAAAGTCTGTAACTAAAAATTAGTTATTAAGTAATTGCAGAAAAACTAAATCTTTTTAGTTTCCTTACAATTTTTTTTAACATATAGAAATATTTATTAATGTTCTATACAGAGTGTTCGGAAAGTCACTGTGAAGTGCCCTTTAGAATTAAGTAGTATATTCTGTTCTTTTGGCATTAGGTTGGTTGCCTTGTGGGATCGCTGGAATTTGCTCATAATAAACCAAGACATCAGTTATTGAGTTGTGATTCAACGTGTTTCCTTTCGTTTCGTGTTGTTTCGTTTATTGGTATCAATTGTTGCAAGAAACGTAATGATTCCTTCGGTGGGAGAATGCATTTTCTCGTTGAATAGATTTTTCGTGAAGGTGACAAGTATACTGATTTAGTGAAGCATAAGTTTTTGAAAAGTTTCTAAATACTCTTGTTCCTCATCGCAGTGCAGTAGAACTCTTATCGAAAAATTTGGGGCAACAGGCTCTGTTGAAGATGGTGATCGAAGTAGAAGACCACCTAAACTAAACGAAGAGAAGCTGCTTGATATTTCGGTTTCCATGTCCGAAAGTCCATCAAACTCAATGCATAAGTTAGCACAGCAGCATCATATCGGACTACCTACCACCAACAAAGCTGTAAGAAAAAGAATTGAAAATTTTTCCCTACAAAGTAATGTGTGTTCAAGAACTAAAACCTACAGAACATGCCAAATGACAAAATGATTGTCAATGTTTTAAAGATTTTATTGATCAAAATTCGGTAGGTATCCTCGACATTGCGTTTTTTTACAGATGAAGTGTGGTTTCATCTGGGAGGTTGTATTATTTCACAAAATACAATATTGTAGTCGATAACCAACCCCCATGAACAATCGTTAAACAAAGCGAAATTGGAATCTGGGTCGGTGTGTGTGTGAACGCGCATTGTGGGTCCAATCTTTTTTTTTTTTTTGAAAATACCGTTGATAATTATTTTTTTGTTTTAACAAATTTCATTACTCAGTTAGTAGAAGTGGAAATCCATCATGGTTGGTTCCAACAAGATGGTGCCAAAGCGCATACAGCTAACAGGACAATGACTTTTTACGAAATGTGTTTGGTGAACGATCACTTCGAGGGGTTTGTGCCCTGCACGGTTGCTCAATCTGACACTCCGATTGCTTTCTATGAGGACAGTGAAACAAGCAGAATATCGCATCAGACCACGCACGCCTGACGAACTACAAACCGCAATACGTACGAGACATTCCAGTACATCAGCTGGTTAAAGTGATTGAAAATAATTTAAACGTGTGCAGTATTTTATTGGTGTTGGAGGAGGTCATTTTCAACACCTTTTATAAACTTTTCCAGTTATTGTAATATCCGTTTCTATAAAATAATGAAATGAAAATACAAAACAATAATTAAGAAAGTTTCGTTATTACTTCCATAATTCCAGTGCACAGTAATTTTCGGAACGCTATGCATGTCTAGTTCATAAATTATAACAAATTTACTATGAAGTAAAAGTATCTTCAATAATTCCCCCAATTTTGTGGTTTGCTTATTGGGCTTTGCAGACGCGTTTCACATCTTTTAAAAATCATCTCCAACAATATATTTTTTATTATTATATATTTTAACTTGTTATATTGTAAGAATTAAAATTGATTCTATGAGAACATTGGTAAACAAAGATTGTTATTTTAAAACATTTTGTGCGAAAAGAATTCATTAGTAACACTATTTTACAACTATAATAAATGCAATACATATCGTTTATAGTAACCTCGAAGGAAGCGCCCAGTTAAGTTATAAACGATAGCTGCTGTAACCGATACAATTTTTCAATCATAAAAATACTGTACTATGTTTGTTCTAAGGTACAGAAGGAGCAATGTACATACATTTATTGAAGTGTTGGAACGGCGAACTGGTATTTCAAAAACTTTTGTAATTATCTTCTTAACAATAATTACATTATATGTTTACATTATATTTTATAATTCTAAACAGTAAAACACTACAAAAACCAGTAAAACAGTAAAAACAGTAAAACAACAGTTATAAAAATCAAATTAACACTCCACTGAACTTTTTATAAAAAAATACGAAAAAATAACATTTTTAAACTCATTTTATTCATTATTACTTTTAGCCCTCTATAACATGAACGAAAAAATTAATTAAAAATAAACCATTTAATGCTAAGAGTAGTCCGTAATTTTTGTCTGTTTCTTACACTTAGAGTCGTAGTATAATTTCTGAATTGTATTATCCTAGTTCAAAACTGATAACTTTGATTCTTCCGAAGCAATATCTGTGACATTTAGAAAAGTACAGATAGTTTTCATGGCTTTACGCACTTCAAGGAGAGACGGCGGTTCATTTCATCGACGTCATCTTCATCATCAACCTCACCACTAAGATTCTCCTCTTGTTTTTCCACAATCGACGCTACTATAATTTAATCTTCTGGCATTTTGCAAATCTCTATGTCGTTGTTAACTTCATAATCATTCAATATTCTTGAGGTACTGCACCGTTCTCCAAATTTTTCCCCCATTCGTGTAGCGATTCCACATTATTTACTACTTCTAATGGTGTAACTTCATTTAAAAATCCAACATATCTGAAGCATTTTGCAATTTTGAAGAAGAGACTTCATTTCATGCCTGTTTAATCATTACTGTGCATCCAGCACATTAACCCTTTTTTGGGCACTTTCCTCAGTGTCTTGTATCATTCACAATATAAGACGTTTCCAGTAGTTGACTTTTAGTGCCTTAATCACGCCTTGATCTAATGGTTACAAAGTAGAAGTTGTGTTTGCCGGCGTAAATATTACCTTTATGAAAGATAAATTGCCAACGTTTGGCTGTCCTGGGCAATTGTCAATCAGTAATAAAATTTTGTTTCTCTTTGCTTTTAACTCTTGATCCCATTTTCGTAACCACGAATTAAAAATATCCCCTGTCATTCAGTAATTTTGTTGCTTTCGTAAACAACAGATAAAGTTGTAACATTTTTAAAACATCGTGGTTTAGCACTCCTCTCAACAACCAAAAGGTTCGTATTGCTGCCAGTTATATTAACTGCCACGAACACAGTTATTCGAACTTTTGAAAATTTCTCCCTGCACATTTGACATCCTTACATCTCAATGATTTCTCTGGTGTTATTTTTAAAAAACAGGCCCGTTTCATCGTCATTAAGTATTTGTTCATCTGAATAGCCGTGTAACTTTGGCCACATATTCTGTAGCCAGTTTTTAGATATAGCTGCAGGAGCGCTAGCAGATTCACCAGTAATTTTCCCGCTTGTGATGTTGTGCACTGCCAGAAATGATGTAATTTTTGTTGTTGTAACTGTCCGGCAAAAAAAAATTGCTTTTTCAAGTAACGTAGGTCCACTTATCGGAATTTGTTGACTAGTTATAGGGTAAACGATTTGAGCAGAGCTTCTTCTACGTCTTGGTTTTGACTAGGCTGGTCTTTTCAACTAGACGTTTTTTGCCTCAAAAATCTTTTGGATCTTTTCTCAATTTCTCCAAATCAAGAATATAGTAGAGTGAGAAAGGTTTAATTCTTTAGGGATCGTTCCATTTATTTCTCCGTCTTCTAACCGCCAAATAATATGGGCTTTTTCCATCAATGTGATATTTTTCCGTGTCACCATTAGTTTAGCACCCCAAAGATTACTATTAAAACTTTTACTTAAACCTTAAATTTAATGAACAATAAAGAAAGACTCGAACCGATTTATACGTCACGCTCGAACACATGCAATTAATCTTAATTGAAAAATACAATGCATAGTAAGCTCTGAAAGGGAAAAAGAATTTGATAAAAGTCATTTTCTTTAACATGATCGATACACTGGCTTACAATCGTATCGGTTACAATGGTGCTGATTGATATCCTGGTAGTGTCCGGATTCATCATCTGTATTACGCATCGTCACTCTAACCGATATTTTCCTTAAGATAATGAGATAAATATGGTTTTTATAACCGATATGTTGTTCTAAGCGATGTTACTGCAAACGATATTATTTTACATTATACATATAGAATCCCAAACTTTAGTTAACATGGTTACTACAACCGATATGTTGTTTTACTCGGTGATATATGCGATTTCTACTGTAATGTACTGGCATCATGATAAAACTTAAAGTACATTAAATGTATATATACATATATACTAATTTTAAACATTAAAAAAAAATAAACCAAATAACTTTTCATGGAATAATTACAAGTAGTTATTATTTTATGACCATAATAAAAAATTACTTCAAATATTCAGTAGAATAATAGTCCATTAACTAATATTGTGAACTATATAAATGCTTATTAATATTAAATATAGCGATATGAACAGGATACCGTGTCATTAATTATTTCTTAGAAGGTACATAACAGAGGTAAACTAATATAATTATTATGTAACAAACTTGTTAGCAATATATACGTATAATAATAATAATAATATCATTACCTTCTAACAATTACAGAGAGAAATATGAAGTGACTCGTTTATTGCCTCAACTTAACTATATAAAGTTTATATATCATATTAGTTATAATATATCAAAAGCGTTGTACTGCCAAATTTAAATTACAAGCAGCGTGTTTGTCTTTCTCTAAATTTGATAAATAAAATTGATAAATTTCCTTTTAAAATATAGACATTCTAAAGCCTAAAATCAAAAAAAATAATTAAAAATAAAATTTTCTTACGTATACTAGGGTTTTGTAAATTAATTCGTGAGCAAAATTAAAAAAAAAGAAAAAAATTATTATATTTAATTTAGGGGACAGGTTCTTAACGGTATCGGTAAGGAAGTCGGCGAAGTTTTATTAAATACTAACAAAAGTATTTAGTTACAATAAATCCTAAAGATATTTTTATAGTTTAATCAAATGAACGTTCAATTCAAAATAAATAAAAATTGAATAACTTAAAATTCTCCAGAAATTTATAAAAAATAAGCCGCTAAAATATTGCATGATTCCCGGCTATTAACAATAATAATTTAAAAATTTGGAGCCAAAAAACAAAAACAAATGGAATGTTTACTTTTTAGAGACGGGAAATAAATTACGAGAAATATTTTTCTAAAAATATTCATATTTTGGTTAAGCTTAACAAATAACCTTAACTGAAGTTTTCTCTAACAACTTCTTAAATAAATTTTAAAATAAGAAGAATAAACTTATAAAAAACGTTTCTGGATTTTTGGTCCGGGTTTATACTTTAAAAATTGTAGATATTTTTTGATAGCTCTAAATATAAAGTATAAACTTCCAAAAAAATTTTGATAAATATTTTAACTGAAGTGAGATGGAGCAAAGGAGAAAAAAAAACATATATTTTAATTTTAAGAGTTGATTTTTTAAAATTATTTAATATTCTGTTAATATATAATTAATGCTTTACATATAATATATATTATGTACTGTAATTATTAAAACGTGTGTCCATAAAGTAATACGTATATATTTTAAATGGTTATAGCTTTGAATTAAAACTCATGCGTGTAGAGTTTTCAGTACACGCAAGCAAAACCTGCGCGTTAGTCATCATGTTTGCGATGCAGAGTAAGGTTCAATATATGCGTTGTATCTTGTTATGTTTGAGTCGGTTACATATTTTAGGCGTGAATACCGTCGTGAGAACCCCTCGCATGAAAATAACATTCGGTGATTGGACAAATAATTCAAAGAAAAAGACAGCTTACAGAAGCAAACACACCCAGGACGGTCATCAATGTCTGATGAAACGATTGAAGCAGGACGAACAACTTTTTGCTTAGCCAAAAGAAATCGTGCGGAAGTGTTCTAGAAAGTTGGACATTCCTAAAACAATAGTTTACAATGTGTTAAAACGACGGTTACGTTTCAATGGCTACAAAATTCAGGTGTTACAACAACTTTATCTCCACAGGACAAAGTGAAACGATTTGATTTTGCTGAAGACGTTCTGGAGAAGTTAGAGCAGAATGATGATTTTTTAAAACAAGTTCATTTTCAGTGATGAAGCAACGTTTCATGTTCGTGGACGAGTACATCGACGTAATTTTCGTATAAAGGGTTCTGAATCTCTACATGCCGTTACTGAACATCAGTGTGACAGTGAAAAAGTGAATGTGTAATGAGCTATTGGAGATGAGAGTTATTGGCCGCTTCTTTTTTGCTGAAAAAAACTATAATGGGGAAGATCTTCCTAATGGAATTTTCCGGTATTTGGGGTAGCCTTATGATATAAGGGTATACAGTATCTCAAATACCGAAAACTCCTATTTTCCAGTTAGACGGAGCTCTTCCACATTTTCCACAATCGTCCAGGAGTTTCTTATTGAAATATTTTTTCAGCGATGAGTCGGACGAGAAGAGTGGGTTGCCTGAATCCCACAATCTTCAGATCTTACCCTCATGGATTTCTATTTTTGGGTTATGTAAAAATACAAGTATATTTCATTCAAGTTCGAAATCTGAGCCATTTAAAAGGAAAGATCACTGAAGCTGTTTCTTCTATCATACCGGATGTTCTCTGCCATGTATGGAAAGAGACTGAACACCGTCTTGATGTCTGTAGGGCAACTAACAGAACACACATCGAAATTTACTGAATAGGTAAGAAACTTGGATGGTTTTTCTTACATGTGACGTACAGTTCATATATTTACAATGCTTTGTTCCGAAGCTCTAACCATTTAATACCCTATTATTATTTTACGGACACACTATATTATATTACCTATATATGTAAATATATATATATATATAAAACACAACTAATTATATTATTTTTATTTATTATAGGTAATAGATTTGCATTAATAAAGGTTTTCTTTAAAATGCCTCTGACTCAAAATCGAAATTGATTTTATCGTGAAATTCCCCCACCCGCTTAACGAATTTAAAAAAACTTTAATATGATCAATGCCCCATGTATGGTAATATTTGAAAAATTCGGTTGGATCAATCCTTAGATATAAGGCCAGAAACAGTGCGACACACGTATATATTACACATGTTGTTTTGGTCTAGATAAAGTAGCTGGATTCTAAAATGTAAAGATTTGCAAAACCCCCGATACCTTTTTTTTAACATACTTTCGCTTTTAATATTCACCAGCAAAGTATGATAAATTAATTCATATTTATGATCGAAATATGCCGCCCTCCATGGCACGAATGATAGCGTCTTGGCTTTTCATACGGAGGTCCCAGTCGATCGTGGCATTTTTCATACGCAAAAAATTCCATATCTCACGCACAAGCTTCAAGCTTATGTGGTGATATCATGAAAAAATTAAAGAAAAAAGAAGATATTTCTAGAGAATTTTCAATAAAGAGGAATTTTTATAAAGGGGATGGCATCTACAATTTAAGTCAGCTTATAAAGAAAAGAAATCATATTTTTGAAATAGGAAAAGTTATCAGAGAAGAACATTAAATCTTTCATGAATAAAATATCAAACTATAAAATTTCATTTAAATTACGTAACCTGCATGAGTATTTGAAAAAATAAAAGAATAAATCGAGAAACTTTAAAAAATATTAATTTATATTTGTAAATTCTTTAATACCATTTCCGGCCTTATATATCCCGCTTTTAGAATTCATATGAGTTTATTATTCCACTTTTTTCACAGGAAGTATTATTTTTATTTATTATTTTGATAATGTATTGGCACAGTTTAGCAAAGATCGATTGTAACGGGGATAGTTTAGAAGTCAGTGTTTTTAAAATTGTTCTTGTACACATAAAGTCTTCTTTCCATTTCCTGTACTTTATATGGTTACATTTACTTATTTTATCGTCAAAAAAATAAGGATGTAAAATAAACATTTCTACGTTTGGTTTTTTTTTATTTATTTATTAAAAAAAACTTTTATTTGTATTTTTATATACTATAATATCCCTGTCACGGTTCGTTCGCACTGTATGGTTACTTGCGCTTCCCGTCGCGGTCAGGGGATGTTTATTCGGTCACCAAGTTTCCCGTCTAGTCTAGTCAGGAGACTCTGTTCCCTGGATCCGTTTGTGCTCGTTAAACTTATGCTTGAAAAAATAATAATGATAAATAAAAATTATTAGCATATTGTATTTTCTTCTGAGCAGCAGTTTAGTCACTAATTGTTTTGGACGGAAGTCCAAAACCAATTGGCTTAGTTTCCGAAATATATAACCAGAATTACAAATTTAAATTACAATTACCAAATTCCATAAAGATTGATTCAATAGCGGCAGCATAAAGCGGGAGAAATGTAAAATATAATGCTTGTTCTTTTCACTTTAAAATATTTAAATTCAAAAAAACCGAAAATGGTTTTTAGATATTTATCTAAAAAAATATTTGTAAGTTAAAATCGAGTTAATATTTAATTTAGCGTAATCGGAAAAGAGAAAAATTTGCAATCATTGTTCGACATATTTTTACCTTTTTCACCCCTTTCAAGATCGAATAAAAAAAATCTAGAGACTTGTATTTAAATATTTACACGAAAATTACACAAACCAAAAATCAAGTTGATATCTTCATTTGTTACAGATAAATTAAAAAAAAATAGTACAAATTAATGTTTTCTCATTTTAACTCATTAAATTTGAATTTTCTAAAAATCTAGTAATTGATTTTTTGATATTTACAAAAGATTACACTCACCAAAAATCAAGTTTATGCGTAACTTCATTCGTTCGTTACCGAGAGATTCAAAAAATAATAAAACTTAATTTTATTTCCATTTTAACCCTTTAAGCTTGGAATTTAAAAAAATTAGAAACTGGTTTTTAAATATTCACATGGAGATTGCAAAGAACAAAAATCAAGTCGATATCTTCATTTGTTACCGAGAAGTTAAAAAAATTAGTAATTTTGTTGTTACTTCATTAACCCTTTAAACTCCGTATTTCATTTTAGTATGCTCTTACATCGTAAGAAGAACATGAATATATATACAAATTTTTAACAATTTATTTTCGGTAGTTTTTGGTGGAAGTTGATTATGAATCGCTCATGACTTTCTTTTTTATAAATAAATATACATATATATTTATAACATTTCTTTGAATCTCATCCACTATATATTGCACGAGCAATCTTTCCTACTTTTTTTTTAATTGGAGAATTATTTTGTATTTAAGTTAAAATTTCTTGTAATCAAAACTACGAGTATATTAATTTTAATATGTGTTTGTATTATTATTATTTTTTCTATCAACACAATTTTCCCTACTATTCATCAAATAGATAAAGCAAATATTTAAAATAACATTTATTTAAAATATTTATTTTAAAACTATTTAATAGTTTTTACTTAAATAATAGATTTAATGAATTAATGAATTTAAGTTATTCTCTTGGTAGGTTTTTTGCGCGGATTTGATTATGATCTGAAAGCACCACCAACCCACTAACTTGAATGCATCCACATAAAAGAAAATAGTTTCTTTTAAAACAATCATCCTATATCTTCTTTTATTTACAGTTTTAAAAAATGTACGTATATTATTTGTAGAACTTTGATACAAATAAACAAAAATACAAAACAATGGTTTTTTCCTACAGTAATTTAACTTTTACTTCTGGAAAAATATGAGAATGATTAATTTAATATGAAACACAATTTAAGATGTAAACAAGGAGGAAAAATAAAAGATTTGTAAAATATCAAATTTCTTCATCGTCACTCAAACAGTCAAAAAAATAACACAAAAAGATATACACTTTTAAATTTGTTTTTCATATTCTACATATTTTCATAAGTATTAAATTAAATAACCATTTATTTCTAGACTAAAAAACTTCAATTTCGGCGCAAAAGTTTTACTATTAGAAAAGTCATACCCAAAATCGAAAAAATAAAGAATATATACTCACCAGTACTGGATTTTCACAAATTTCCAAAAAAAAAATCATGCAGAAATAACACATAATTATTTCTCTGCAAACACCTGTTATAAAAACAAAATTTTAATTGCTAAAAAAATAGAAACAAAATTACATATAATAAATTTACTTGAAGTATATTTTGGTCTTTATATTACGTTTATCTAAATTGTTGTAGCAAAGTCGAGTGGTAAATCAATTACCTTTATGTAATATATGCGGTCAACATATGTTAAGATTTAGCAGTTAACTCACCGGGTTGATCTAGTGGTGAACGCGTCCTTCGAAATCAGCTGATTTGGAAGTCGAGAGTACCAGCGTTCAAGTCCTAGTAAAGGCAGTTATTTTTACTAGATCGTGGATACCGGTGTTTTTTAGTGGTTGGGTTTCAATTAACCACACATCTCAGTAATGGTCGAACTGGGGACTGTACAAGACTACACTTCATTTACACTCAAACATATCATGCTCATTCATCCTCTGAAGTATTATCTGAACGGTAATTCCCGGAGGCTAAAGAGAGTAAAAAAGGTTTAGCAGTTGGATTAACTCAATTTTTACTCAACCGAATACGCCTTAGTAAGAAAAACCTTTCAATGTTGGCCAATCAAAGAAACTTAGATTAATTAGTATATATTATATTTTAGCCTATTTTTTCTATTTCTTTTGAAGTCTGAAATTATAATGAATTTAATATTAGAATTTAATGTAATGTATATGTATGTTACGACTGCTGATAAGTTTGGATTTCCGTAAGAAATTAAAAAAAAGGTTTATTTTCATTTCATGTGGTACCATTCCACCACCATTTTTTGTTAAACTGGGTTTAAAAACACAACCTAATCGGGTAAATATGTGATGTTTTGTAGTTAAATAATACACTGTAATAATCTGCACATTCAACTATACAAGCCTATGTATATAAATTATTTTAGTATTTACCAGATTATCTAACGCAGAAATTTATCTAATCAAGGTGTGTTTTGGTTATTAATTTTTAAGCAATTTTTTGTTTAAAATATTATTAAATACATAAATAAAAGTTTAAATTATCAATTTATTTATCTCATTAGGTTTTAATTAACGCCAATTCCTTAAGAATGGTTAGTTTGAGATTGTACATGACTAGACCAAACAAAAAAGAGTTGTAATGATTAGTTTTACAGCCTTTATTGGGGCTGTCATTAAAAAAAAATATATGTCTGTCATTTTTTAAAGATATCCTACTAAAAAAAAAAAAAAAACTTAGGGGTAAAAGACCATTTTGCTTTAAACGGTGAATATGAATTATTGGAAAAGAAAAATATAACCTAGGAAATTTTAAGGAGCAAGAGATTTATGGAGAGGCTTGGAATTCTTGAATATCTCGAAAGAGATTGGTGAAAACAGATGGAAAAATTAAAGATAACCTTTTGCAATGTAAAAATGTGTAAAAGTTGCAAAATATTATTGTTTAATAAAGAAAAGCATATATATAAGTAAAATTTTAATAATTTTCAGCCCCGTTTCAGATGCAGTAATAACTTTCCCTAAATAATTATCACCAAATTCAAAATAAAATAAAATACTACGAGTAATTATAACAACAAAATCCATATAAATCTTTTCTTATCCATATAAATCTTTTCTCAAAATTTTAAAAATCAAAAAAATTCAGGGGAGATCATAATTTTACAGATAGAAATATTTTCTCATTTCTAATGAACGATAACAATTAAAATATGCAGACTAAACTGGTTTTTAATAAATTTTTAAGTAGGGATTGGATAACGTTTGTCTTAATTTTTTTTCTTAATTAATTTACAATTTCAAACGAAGAGTATTTAATATAAAACCTTTTTTTTGTGATTTTGTTATTTTTACGAAAAGAAAAAAGAAGTGTATATATATATATATACTTTGATAAAAGAATGAGAGAAGACACCGTGATGTTAGTGACCCTCAAGGAATGAAGAGCAGTAGTACTTTTCAACGATCTCATGTCTTCAGCTATTTCTTTGTTAGTGTCTTTGTTTTTCTTTCCTAAGTCTTTTCTTTAAAGTCTATCTACTTTGTAATCTCAAACAATATTAGCTGTCCTCTCAAGAACTACTTTCATGAAATTCTTTATTTTTCTCTTTGGTTCTATCACTTCTTTGTAATTTTCCCCCTTTTTTCTTAAACGGTAAGTAAGAGAATTTAAAACGTCACCTTAACCAAATATCTTTTCCTCTAAAAGCACGTAGGCACATTTTTTTCTGCTCGTTATTTAATAAAAAAAAAAAAAAAAAAAAAAAAAAACACAGTATGTCAGTTTTATTCCCATTTATATAGTTTTTGTTTGGTTTTCTTTTTTGTTCGAGATAAACATAAAAACGACTAATCTATCGTTACCAAATTTTTACCCATGTTCCTTGGTATAACTGAGAAGGTTTTTGGATATATTTCATCTCGAAAAAAAAATATGTATGTAGTGGGGCACAAAATTTAGCGAATTGAATTAATAAATAATGAACTATGAGTGTCTGTCACTGTGTGAGCTGAATCAATCAAACTGATTGATTATGAACATCTAAAAACCAATTTGTAGATTTTTTGAGTTTCATTCCGAATTTCAAGGGTTAAAATTATTTTTCTGAATTTTTTTAGCCTATTACTTTTTTAATTTCTTCACAAATGAAGAAATCAACCTGATATTTGGAGAGTGTGTGTGTAATCTTCATGTCAATAAACCAATTTCTAGATTTTTGAAATTCGACCTTGAAATGGAGCGAAGAAAGGTAAAAGAATGTTTTAACAATGATTGTAAATTTTCCCAATCTCGTAAATGAGATATTCAGTAAACGAGTTATCGTAAACGTGATATTCAGTAGATCTGTGCTTGCAAATACTCTTCAGATAAATATTTAAAAACTTTTTTCGGGATTTTTTTTTAAATTCCGATTTTTTTAAGGAGTGCAAAGGTATACGGCGCTGTGGCTCAACTAACACAGCCACTGCCACCGTTACCGTATATGCGGCTGCTTGCACCTGCCTCCGGTACCTTGACTAAAAAACATAAAACAAAAAGATTGACCACAACGGGAAACGCAAGTAACCATATAGCGCGGGCGAAGCCGCGACAGGGAGCTAGTATATTTATATGGTGAAATAGGACTCTGTTTCATAAACAAAAAATTATGAAGGTACAACGTTGTTCTCAAATTTATCACTGAAATTATAAAAAATAAATAATAAACGTTAAGCAAACCATGGAAAAATTGATACATATCTTTATTTTGCTATCTTTTGTATAGTTTAGACCCGATATTATTGTATACCCCTGAGCTATAAATATCTATAAGATACATATAAAGAGAAAGCACACCTACGATAAGTTTTATGCAATCAGTGAGAATGGCCCTGGAGGTAGAACAAAGAGACTCATCCCCGATATTAAAAGCTGGATATATAGGAAGCATGGAGAAGTGAATTTTCACCTGTCACAATACTTTACAGGGCATGGCAACTTTAATTTTTACTTGCACAGAATCGGTAGAAGAGCATCGACTGAATGTATGTATTGCGATCGAGAAGATGATGTCGAGCACACATTTACTGACTGCCATAAATGGAGAGAAGAATTAGTAGACATCGATCTATCATCTGATGGTAACGGCAGATTAATTAATCACATGTTGCAGAGTGAAGATGCCTGGAAGAGGGTTGATTCAGCTATTAAGAAAATATTAACCCAGAAAAATGAGGACGAGAGGAGATTGGGATTCTGATCTTAGTATAGGGAAGGGCGAATAGCCCCAGTGGTGAGCACTGGCATGCTGAGGTGTGCCAGTTTCGATGAGCCACTGGGGACTCCAAGGGTTTTCTTGATAGGAAAGATCAAAGAAAAGACCCAATCGTCACGTCAAGACAATCATGATATGGATTGGCGATATATATAGATGGGCATATCAATAGACTCAAAAGAACTGACCGGTGGGCCGACCTGCCATGCCGGACATACAGCCGGTAGGTGGGAAGGCCCATTTGAGTACAACAGGCACTCCCCTGGGTGGCGCAATACCAACCAGTCGTACCGGCCCAGGGGAGGATAGTCAAAAAAAAAAAAAAGTGAGAAAGGAAATAACACGTTATCTAACTACTATAAAAAGAGAAAATATCTTTTCCGTTTGTTCCCGATAACTGCAAAAATTACTGAATCGATCATAACGAAATTTAAATATAACATTCTTACGACCTCCTGGAATGTTTACCACAAATCAAACCTCACCAATTTCACCAGTACATAAATAAATAAATTAAACAAATTTGATTTGAACACCACGTGACTGCCTTGATCGCCTATTGAATTACATTTACACATTTTTTTAAAATGAAGTGTACATAAAATTTTATTTCATTAATAACTTTTTTATTCATTTACTTTTTTTTAATTGTTATTCTTGAATTATTTTTTATTATTATTTATCGAAATTTTTTTTTTACAATCGGAGGTTAATAATTATTAATAAATCAATTTATTAAATTAAAAAAAAAAAAAAAACTAAAAAAGTAGATGAAGTCGGATTCGAACCGATGAAATACTTAGATCTTCTAAGATCTAAATATTTCATTAATTAAAATTTTATTTGGCTATAACTGTGGAATCAATGAAAATAAGTAACATTTGTGATAAATCGTTGAAAAGCTGTCAACGAGGGCTGCTTATTACTGCAGTTAAGGAAGGTTCCAAAATCCAATTTTGTTTTGGATTTTGAGCTTTTTTGGAAACTTTTGGTCTAGTCGATTGCAATAAAAAGGGAAGGTGCACAACTAGATTTTACAATAGTTCTTAATACAAAATTTCAACATCCTACGGCTGACTGTTTTTGAGTATTGCGAGATACATAAATATAAATGTACGTACAGACGTCACGCCAAAACTATTCAAAATGGATTCAGGGATGGTCAAAATGGATATTTCCGTTAAAATGTGTAAACAAAAATTTTTCGCGATCACAATACTTCCTTTACTTCGTACAAGGAAATAAAAATGGTATTAATAAACAACTAAAATTTTATAACTTTTATTAAATTTAATGTCACTGTCTATTAAGATCAATTTGTATTACTGTCATAAAACACGTTTAAAAAATCCATTAGATAATAAAATTACAGGGATGATGACTATTTACATATTTAACAAAGTTTTAATGGTATGATGAATATTGAATTTCGAAATCAATATCGACTTCAGGAAGTTTGTATTTAATATCGTTGTCTAATCTACTCATTCTCATGTGAGCAAAAACTCATTCTCATGTGAGGAAAATTTTGAGCACATTTTGAGGCAAAAACTCATTCTCATGTGAGAAAAGTAGCAGTCTTGGTTATATTTGTTACTTCCTGATTGAACTAAGAAATTCCATTCAAAGAATTGGCATAGATAGACATTCAACTTGGTATTAATATTTTCATAATGCCTAGTATGACGAAGTCAGAGATAGAAAGAAGAACTTCTAGGGCTACTGGAATGGAATGGAATGCAAAGTTGGCGGGAGTTTATAGATTCTCCCTTCGGATCGCAGAACCTGGACAGAGTCCCTTGCTGCTGGATGATTCTAAATCGGGCGTGTTTTTTTTTTAAAGGTTTATTTTAAGTGGCGGGTCTAATTTTTCAAGTTTTGTCTTATTTAATATTTAGTATTTTTTAGGACGGATTTAATTGCATTAAGGGCTACTTCAACGTAGATAACGTGAATATACGACAGATCTTTCTCAAAGACTTGAGGGGCAACGTATACGCATAACTAAAAATTAACTTCAACTTTCGAGAAATATGTTAAAAATTTAGCAACGATAAATAATAGAATGATGAAATTCCTAGACTTCCATGTGTAGGGAGCAAAGTAGTTCTTAAAAAAACTTCAATATTCTCCTGATTTCATTCAACATTTTATTTTGCGAACATGTTCTTTATAAAATCAATTTTTAGATAATTCTAAACAATACATTACTTATTTCTTATGACGTAATTTGGAGTAAGATAGACAAGAAAAGGGAAATAGTGAGTAGCGAATAATGAGAGAGAACAGCCCACACGTAATTAATAAAATACTTTTACACTTTTTAAGCTCTATTCGCATATAGCGCGGAAGAATCCGTGACGGAGGGTATGAGTGTTAGTATATATTGATGACATATAAGTAACAGTTGGCGATTTATTTAATTAACTTGTTATCAATAAACAGACTGTAAACGTCATGTGACATCTTTTATATATATATATATATATATATATATATATATATATATATATATATGTACTAAAGTATATATATGTACCTCGCTCGAAGAACGGCCTACTACTACGGACTGAACCCGGCCCAGCCTGAATCCTACCAAGGCGTGGTGGTGAAGACACTCCGAGTGAAGAAAGCTTCCCAACTTTGTTTCACCAACCTCCTCCTTTCCTAACTCTTACAATTATGTCATAGCCAGCACATGCGACTCCCTCCGGCGAGGGGAGCGCATTACACCCTCCAACAACTAAGTCTCCTAAGAGGAGCATTCCTGTTAGGCCGGAAGACTTTACCACCGAAAAGACTTAAGCGGACGGGCTAAAGGCGAATAATGCCACAACAAACGAAGCATATATGCGGCTAGTCTCCCAAGGTAAGTCCCATTAAATCTTTTCGATTTGGTCCAAATGATTGGAATGCAATACATAATTCTGTATATAAATAGAACAAATTAAAATATAACCGCCAAATAAATAATTACCCGCTCGATAAAATAAAGGACACAGCAGCAAGGGACTTTTATCCAAGCTCTGAAATTAGTAGGGATACACATAAATCTCCCGCTATCGTTACATTTGCTAAGTATAAATATTGTGTATTTATCATGCTCTGTTTCGTAAAAGAAAAGGGTTATATTAATTTGTTACTTTTCACTATTTCTCTCATCGTTTATTACGCTGCGTAATGTGTGTTTTGCCTGAAGTACAAGACACTAATCACGGTTACTTTCTTCGAGAGCAGTGATATTCATTTTACAGTTAATCCATTGTTTAAAAAAAGTAAAGGTGCTACTTTTAGAGCTGAACATTACAGAATTTTGGTAGGCTTGAAGATCTACCGATAGATATGTAATAAGTATGTTTGGCTCAGCAAAGAAAGCAACGAGAAACTATTACTTTATTCCTTATTACATTTTGAAGCCTGGTATGGGTTGCTTGTTTTCTTCGCAATGATTATCTTTGTTTCAGAAATGGCAATTTTTGGATATGGTGTCTAAAACAATACAAAATAATTAAGTTTAAAAACATTTTCTCCATATATTCCAAAGTCCTATGCATATAAAAATTTCAGAGGAAAAATATGAAACTTAGCCATTATTACCTGATTTATTTCATTTGGTATTTAAAAAATGTATACTTTAATATTTCGCAGGAATTTCTCCTTTCTATTTTCGTTATCAAAAATAATAGAAAAAAGTCATTAAATATCCTATGATCTTCATGGTATACTGGTAACTTTTTTCCGATTAAATTTTAAATTCATAAAATTACATCATAATAATAAATATACAAACTTAATTATTTATTGTTTACGAATAATAGTGGATTTTTTTTTTTAATTTCTCATTATCTTCGATCAGGATAATTTATATCAAAACAATATTGCTATATTTATTACATAAAGGGTTGGTAGAACAAGAGGAAATCTAAAGTAAGATAAGGAACCCTTCCTATATACAGATTAAATTAATTGGTGCTTCACTTGATAATGATCACTTGTTTGACGATTAACAGTTATGTAATACAAGACTAATATACATTCTGTCGTACTGACTGACAGTTGTTAAATCAGCTGGGGTTATGATTAAAGAAAACACACGTTCTTTAGTTCTACACAAGTAGATACAGATATCATGAAAACCTTATTAAGTACTTCTAAATTACTCATTAAATTTGCATAAATTTTGAAATTTACTAATTTCTTTTTTCTACTGAAAAAATAAATGAACATAATTAATACTGTTATGATTTCACTTATTTTCTAAAAAAAAGATAAGAAAAAAATATCCAGAATCTTTTATAAAATTACATAATTTTTAAAACTTTTAAAATATTATGCTAAGATATTCCATTTATAAAAAACACATTATAATTTAAACTACCTTTAAATAACACTATTTAATGACTTTTGAACAAGAAAATTAATTCAATTATATCTCATCCCGTAACAATACATAACTACACCAATAAATTGTCATTAATAAAAAAAAATTCTCTAGTCAATAGGATGGAAAAGTTAAGATACACAACTTATAAATATCACTGGTTAACATGATTTTGTCTCACGAGTACCAATAGGTGTACTTAGTGTAGTTTTTTATCCTGTTTTCAAATATGTATTCGGACTTTCTCCATCATCCACAGTTTTTTTGTTTTAATTTACTCAAATATTTTAAAACGTTTTTCGTCCATTTGTCCATTGTCAAGTAAAAGCTCCTAGACCACTGTAAATATGATGGAACCAAATGAGCTAACTCATTTGGTTCCATCACAAAACGGTAGGGTTACTACTGTTGTGAAGGTCTATAGACGTGAACGTGAACGTGTATAGACGTATACAAACGTGATCTAGTGTAGCATACATTCGTCAGGCCTACGGGTCTAAATAAAATTTCCGATCTCCTGGATTTTTTCGTTTTCAAGGGTATTTCTGGGAAGTATTTACATGATGAACCACATTTTGACTTGTCATCAGATCATGCAACTTTTGTACTTACAAAGTCTATTACCGTTTCGCTAACTGCTAGGTCTTTAGCTTTGTTTAATAAGTTTACCAAAAAACGACGTTTTCAAGACTTTTTGGAGGAAAATATACGATTGGACGTGCCTTTCAAGTCATAGGCCGATGTGGACAATGCAGTAAACGGATTGACCAAATTTATTCAATCAGCGTCGTGGGCCTCCACGCCCAACTTGGATTTTGCTCCCCCAGCTGAAAATACGTATCCATCCGGTCTTCATCATTGAGAAGGTAGAAGAATGCTATAGATTACGACGCGTAATTCCCTGATAAGGGAAGATTTAACAGGGCTTCTCAAGAACTAAAAAGGTTAATTCGAGCATTTAAGAACACTTCTTTTCATTCCTACATCGAGAATATTTCTGATGGGCAGGCTGCTAAGTACACTTTATGGAAAGCTGCAAAGTCGTTCAAGAGACCCCTGGAGTCTATTCCTGCTCTCCGTAACATTGACAGAACGTGGGCGAGAAGTTTTCAGGAGAAGGCGACCTTATTCACTCAACACTTTTCCGACATATTTCAACCCAGTGATGTCGAGATGATCAGAGAAATCTCCGATTATTTGGCTTCTCTTTTCCAAATGTTCTTACCGATTACGCGATTTACAGTAAACGAGGTCTCTTCAGTCATTAACTATGAAATACATCCTACGATGAAATATGACTTGATCACCGGTCGGGTCACCAGGCACTATCTTGGCATGCGATAGGTTTGGTTACTTTGATTTTCAATGCTATTATCCGAATTGGTTATTTTCTTGGTCCGTGGAAAATTTCACAGTTGATTGTTATAGCAAAACCGGGTAAACAGCCCACAAACGTAACATCTTACAGGCCTATCAGCCTACTTCTTGTGCTCTCTAAGGTTTTTGAAAAGACTGAAGCAGTTCGTGAACGATCAAATTCCGGTTCACCAATTAGGGTTTAGGTAACAACATGCTCCTGTGGAGCAGGCAAACAGGATTATAAACATTATAAATCATGCTCTAGACGAGAAACAGTACTGTTCAGCGTTTTACCTTGATGTCAGTCAGGCTTTTGTCAAGGTTTGGCATGTGTGGGTGTCTCTATAAACTGAAAAAGGTTTTACCGAATGTTTTTTATGTGGTACTAAAATCTTTACCTAGAATACAGGTAAAGATGAACCTAGGTAAAATCTTTACCTAGAATACAGGTCAAGTTAAACATGGAGAGGTTTTGACAGATTTGTTCCTTATATAATCAGGGGTACCCAAGGAAGCGTTCTCGGACCCATCTTACCTATGTTCTGTTTACGGCTGACTTGCCGATTACAGTAGATACCAGAGTTGCATCGTTTGCTGACGATACTGCAATTCTTGCTGTCCACGAAAATCCGACTACTGCGCCTCGATTTATTGAAGATTATATCACTCTCCTCTGATCGTGGCTTACATGTTGGAAAATATAAATAAACGAAACAAAATCAAAGCACGTCACGTTCTCCCTTTATAAGGAATACTGTCTTCCTGTCTTTATCTTCAATGTTCCGATTCCGAGATTTCAAGACGTAATTATTTGGGTTTTCATTTTGACCGACGACTTGAGCTAAACATATCACTCATAAGCTGAAACAGTTGGATATCAAGTTTAAACACATGTACTCGATTGTAGGACATAAATCTCGGCTTTCAGTAGAAAGTAAATTATTGATTTACACATCCGTTTTGAACCCTGTTTGGACTTACGGGCTTGAATTGTGGGGGTGAATTGCGGGCTTGAATTGTGCACATCGTGCAACTCCAGTATTAACATACTTGAACGGTTCCAAAAAAAAAAACACTGCGGAAAATGCTCAACATACCGTGGAACATAAGTAATGGCGTTATATATAATGACCTTAAATTGCAAACTGTTCGGCAGGAAATCTCTCTGGTCAGCCTACGGTATCAAAATCGTTTGGATCGGCACCCTAATTATTTGGCGGTCAATTTGTTAGATAATACGATCAGTAATTTTTCAAGATTGCTGAGGAACAATATTTTTGGTTTACCTTATCGCTTTAATTACGTGACTTTATGGTCAGGCCGTACGTTGTGCCCATCTATTCCATTATTAAGTCACAAGCCGCTGGGTTTGTGGCAACTCAGTATTAATTCAAATATATATTATTTACTTACTGTTCTATGAAGGGATTGTAAAGTTGCTGTGTCATTATAATAAAAAAAAAAATCATCAGAATGATGCCAGTTGTGAAATAGTAGTGAATCAGTAAAAATGTCATTGTGAGTGGTTTGTGTGTCTGAATTATTGTGTATTACATATTTACAGCTTTATTTCTTTTAATTAGTACTTAGTTACAAAACGCCTAGAGTTTGTTTAAATCATCCTAACAATTTTTGATATGTATAAGGTGATGTATAAGGTGAAGTCCCAAAGGCAAAACATTACTCGATAAGTAAAAAAGTGTTATGAACTTTATTTTGGATATTAAGTCGGGGACCAAACAAACGCCTGGGCCCCACAAATCTGTTGTTTATCGTGTTTTAGGCTTCTCACAGCATGGAAAAATGGCACACGCCACATGCCATTTGCTATCCCTATGGTTTGGAGGGAACCCAAATATTACTCTTCTGACTGTTATTTCTGCTTAACAAAAATTAAAGGGATTACGTCAAAATCAAAACATACCGTAAAAAACACCGTTGTTAGTGGTGTAATCTAACTTGCAATCTGCAATGAGACCAGTTCCACACTACGAAGTATTGACCATACCAATGCCTCAAGAACATGTATCATTACATGAAGAGAGCTAAGATTCTGATGGAAGTAAGGAAGAAAAAGAAACAGATTCTGATGAAATAACTTTTGAACAAAGCATTTCATCTGATCCTCATTTACTGACTCAAGAAAATTTTAACGATCTCATACGAGATTTAAAGTTATCCAAAATACAATCTGAAATGCTTGCTTCTCGGCTATAAGGGTAGAATGTTCTTCAGACGAATACAAGTATATGTACTTATTGTAATCGTTATTCTGAATTTAAAGACTATTTTTCTGAAGAAAATTTCTTAGTGTTTTGTTATGACATTTCTTCTCTTATGAAGACACTTTATAATGAACATAACCCAGCAGAATGGCGCTCGTTCATTGATTCCTGTATAGTTAGTTTAAAAGCTGAGCTTCCGCATAATGGCAATAAATTCCCATCAGTACCTGTGGCCCACTCTGCTAGAATGAAAGAAACATATGAAAACTGTAAATTTATATCGGAAAAACTTCAATATGCAGTGTATGATTGGAATATTTGTTATGATTTGAAGGCAACTGCACGTATTCTTAGTCTGCAGCTTGGTTACACAAAGTACTGTTGTTTATTGTATGAATGGGATAGTAGGGACAGAATAATTAATTTCATTAGAAAAGAATAGCCTAAAGGCGAATCATTCATTCCTGAACCAACAAATGTGAAACATGACCCATTGTGTAATTATAAAAATGGGTATCTACCTCCGTTACATAACAAACTAGGATTAATGAAGAATTTCGTCAAAGCCATGGACATTACTCCTGGTTTCATGTGCTTAAAATAGGTTTCCTGAAATCAGTGATGCAAAACGTAAAGAAGGAATATTTGTGGGTCCACAAATACGATCACTAATACATGATGAAAAGTTTGAGGAACTATTGAATCCACTGGAGAAAGCAGCTTGGCAAGCATTCGAAAAAGCTTCTCAGAGTTTTTTAGGAAATCGAAAGGCGGAAAATTACCGTGATATTGTCAACGATCTTAAAACATCTTATAAAAGTTTTAGTTGTAGTATGTCCTTAAAAGTACACTTCCTGCACCCGCACCTAGATTTCTTCCCGGGAAATCTTGGCACAGTGAGCGATGAGAACGGGGAACACATACATCATGAGATTTCAGCTAAGGAAAAGAGGTATCAAAGGAAATGGAATCCTAATATGCTAGCAGATTATTGTTGGACCATCATGAAGGATGTTCCATAAGCGAAATTTAGTAGAAAATTGTCATTTCTTACTTTGTAGGTGAGCGAAATGTTTGAATATTGTATAATTAAGAATGCAGAAAGTATTAAATTTTTTTAAATTATAAATGTCTGTCTCTTGGAAATCTTGCGTGATAGGTAACCGATATCATATTTAAATTCAGGAGAAGAAATAATAGCAGAATCACATATTTTTCTTCCTGAGAAAAAAAAACTTTTTTTGTTCACCAATGTATTTTCATGAAATGAGGCTGAATTTATGAAAATTTAAAAAAAAAGATTAGATTAAATAAATCCACTTTGTGTAAAATTTTCATTTAGCCCATAAATTATACGCAATAGAGGACGTATTCTTCTATTTCATCATATAATAGTTAAAAAAATAATAATAAAAATGTGATTTGCACAAGACTTCCTTGTACGCCTATTAAATTACATATAAATATTTTTTTTTTTAATGAAAAGTACATAAAATTTTATTTCATTAATAACCTCTTGGAATTTTGGTATTGAATAATAAATGAAAAAAAAAAAAAAAAACTCCAAACAAAATAAATTTGTACACCTACACAACTGGTGGTGATGATAAAATAGAAATATAATATTAAATAAACCAAATAATAAAAGTTTAAATATAAACAGTTACTAAAAATAACCCAGTCAAATATATATAACAAAGAAGGTAAAATGTGTAAAAAAAATATATAGATATAGTATTAAAAATTTATACTGAATTTAAATCGTATGCTATTTTAAAACAAATAATTATTATTTTTTTTTTTTATAACGGAAATCATTCAATGTACCTATCACTCCAAAGCCGCTCATGAATATGTAATTTGATGTATGCGTGTGGTATATATAAAGGCCTTCTTACTTTTAACTTTTAATTAACGTCATAGCTGATAATTTTCAAGGAGTCTTTCTTTTACAATTTGAAAATACTAAGTTTATTATTCGCTAGTTTAATTTTCTCATTTTTAATCAACCGGTGGACTCAATAATCATCGTTCATTTGAGACCTATTGTTTTATATTTATTTTATAAAAATCTTGACTACTGTTTAGAGTTATAGTGCCACATATATGAAAACAACATTATCAAATTACCCTACTTCAATAATTGGTTAAAAATACATCCAAATCAGCTAATAGGAGTGCAAATACGCGAGACAACTAATGAACCTCCAACCAACCATAGGATTAAAATATAAACAAATGTACCGAAAGAAAATATCGTAGCCTTTTATGACTAATTGACCATATAAACTTTAAGCTAGTGCGTGGGAATACAGAATGGAAATTATATAGTTTATGAAAAATTCTATGCCTTACTCGGGTACGAAACCGGGATCTTTCAGATAAAAAGCAAGCGATCAGGCATCACACTCCTTACATCTACTTCACATATGAACTGCAAAACTTATTTTTACGTAACATGTTAAAAGTACTGTTTGCTATGAAACTGGTTTAAACTTCGGTAAAAACTGATTGAAGATCTTTGTTTTTGGACCGTGGAATAATCCGAAAGAAGCCGGTTTTATAAATAACATTATGTAAGTTCAATATTCTTTTAATTTAATTAGTAGTGTTATGTTTAATAAAGAAAGTTAGTTATATAAGTTGTAACAACATAAAAATACCCACTGGTAATAAGATAATTTTTTTTTATATGAATAGTCTTTTTTTAAAAATTGTTCGTGAGAGATGAACGTGTTCAAACAGAACATATCGTGATAAAAACGTGTAAGTCAAAGTTAGTAGTAAAGAAACTGCACGAAAATAATATTATACCTAATAATAATAATATACAGAATAAATTATTTTCAGTAACACATTAATAGTACATCTTTACTTGAAGAAGTAAAACGCTTTATACTCACGTACAAAGTAGAAATATAGTAATAATTAGAAATTTCACTAAATAAATTGTTTTTTTTTTTAAATGATATTGTTATGAATTAACATGCATAAAGTTTTGGAAATGTTAATGATGTACATGTTTCTAAATAAATAAATAACAAGAAGCATATCATTAAACGACTGGAAAACTGATAATTTATATTATATGCTTAAAATAATGTTCAGTAAATTATTAACAACAATAATTTGCATTTCTAATAGTAATCATGTCAAATTCCTCATCATAAATTATTCAGCGTATTTTAGGTGTTAATAAAAAAAATAACAAAGGAATGAACTTATACGTTTTTGTTTTTTTGTTGAACAGGGCATTTCAAACAGTTTTTTTTACTACACTTATTAACTTTAGATAAATTCCACATGAGAAAAAAATGTCTAGAGGTAGTCAATTTCACGTCATAGAAAGAGAGAAATCGAGTGGCGTAACGTCATGGGACCGAGGTAACCAAGGAATTGGTCCATCATGGTCCAATACAACATTTAGAAAATTGTTCATGTAGGTAGTCCTTAACATGTAAACCCACCACAGTGGTAGGTCACCTTGTTGGAAGTAAACGTTAGGTTAATTTTTTTCAATTTGTGGTACTACATATTTCTGTAAAATGTCTAGATAAATAGCACTAGTACTAGCTCTAGTTATTTAAAACTTTATTTGGCTAAAACTTTTAACAATGAAAATAAGTACCACGTATGATATATCTTTGAAAGTGTTTCAATGAGGGCTTATTAATGCAGTTAAAAAAAGTCCGAAATCCAAATATTTTGGGATTTTTAGCTTTTTTGGACACTTTGGTTCAGTCGATTGCAGTCAAAAGGGGAGGTGCACAACTAGATTTTACAACAGTCTTAAATCCAAAACTTCAACATCCTACGGCTAATCGTTCTTTACTTATACGTACAGATACGTACATCGTACGTACGTACAGATGTCACGCTGAAATTAGTCAAAATAGATTCAGGGATGGATATTTCGGTTGAAATCTGAAAACCGAAATTTTCGCGATCACAATACTTCCTTTACTTCGTACGAGGAATTAAAAAGGAAAAACTAGTTATTTAGAAACTATCTAAGGTTTGCAGCAATCTTTGGGACAATTTAATGATCATTTAATAATGAAAACAAAATTATTAAAAACAAACTTGTAACTAAAGTCAGCTGATAACTAACATAAAAAATAAACCATAAAAAGCAGAAGAAAATTAATTTTATACCTGAACGAACATTCTAATTTTCAGTTTTATTGTTCTCTAAATTATTAATTAATTTATAACAACGATATTATCTTCTACTTAACTCAGATTTTTACATATTTATTAAGTGTTAGTATTTGATTATTATTGTCTGATTTAATACAATTGCTATTTATAGATTTTATGTATCTATAATATTACTGTATACACGTAAATGTAAAAATATGCATGGGAGTATATTTATAATGTTAAATATATGTCATTATAATAAAATTAGTTGAACAATGTCAATGTCAATAATAAAGGTATAATAATGTTGAACAAAGTGAATAAAGTTATAATTATATATTAAGATTACAAAAGCCTTTAAGGGATTCCTCCCTCATCAGCGGACCGGATACCACAGTGACGCTTAACACAGTCCGGGTGAGTGTCCTTTTACTCTAACGAGCCTCCTCACCTACCGGCGGTACTTCCGGCATGACAGGTCTGCTCGGCGGTCGGATATTAATTTATTGCCTGCCTCTAACTCCCATTTTTATGTTTTGATGTTCCTTTAGCTCACGTGATTACTTTATGGCCGATCAAATAAATACTCGCATATTAAGTTAAATCATTATTTATCGTCTTATATGTTATTGGTTCATTTACACTATCTGTTGCAATTAAAAATTTATACATTTTTAAAATTCTACATCAAATTCTTTTTTTAAACATGAATTTCTGGCAAAAGAGTTTGTTGTGGCTTTAATTAATTTTTGTTGGGGTTCTACAAACACTAAGATAATACAATTTATTTATCACGTGTTTTGACGGTTTTATGGGATTCTTTTTTTCAATTATTAGAAAGTTAGTTTTTCAGCCATTTAAGGGTCTTTCACGATTGATAGAATTGATAGTCACATATTTTTTGTATTTTAATAAACTTTATATTAGTGCGTTTGAACAAAATTGATAACTAACATCGATATTTCATAATGATTATTACAAAACTTTTAATTTGGCAGCCATTTTGATGTAAACCCGACGGCTAATTGCGGCAATTCGTGTATTTTTATAATCCTTTAATGATGCTTAATCATAAAAATTAGAATCCAAGACAAAATCACACACACACACACACACACGCGCGCGCGCACACACACACACACACACACACACATTGAATTAAAAAACGAACTGTTCGTACGATAAACACAAAATATATGAAAATTTACTAGTTTTCCTTTGTTCCCTTTTTTAACTTAGGTAAATAATAAACTTTAATTGACCATCATTATTTAACAGACCAATTTCTAAAGCGCCGGTTTACAAACCTTTTACCTTTAATCATTAGATTTAAATTTTTATAGATCCCTCATCAAAGCAGTGTCCAAAAAACCAAGGAAATTAGAGAAAAGATAGTCCAGAATAATCCAGAATTTTAGCCCAGTAAGAATTTCAAAATTTACACTTGTTACTTTCAAGCATTGAAATATTAAGAGGGGTTAATGGGGCTTTTTAAATAAATTGTATTTATTAATTATTCATTAAAAAAAAAAAATAATAATACTTATGATTAATCCTTATAAATATAAGTTAATAATATTAATTTAAGAAAATTAATTAACTCTTTTATCATAAAAATTTCTAATATTTTTTTTTTAGGCCAATCTATATGTTAAGAAAATGCGAAAAATTCTGGAAATCTCTTAAATAAGCTGTAAATGGAGGGTAATGAACTCATGAATTCAGGAAATACGGTCCTACTATTTCCCTTAAACTTTTTGATGACGTCATGTAAAATCATGTTGCACACAAAAACTCCCTGTAAATTGATTGAAAACAAATTATCTATTTAAAATCAAAACAAACTTTGATTTGTTTATTTATCATTATTTATTTGCTTTCGTAACTAGAGACCTTGTATATAATGCACTGATTTTCACAGAATAAATTGTGAGGTAACATTATCTAGTATCCCAATATTGATAAAAAAAAGTGTATATATATATATATATAAGTTCAGAGAGATATAGGAGGAAAGGGAAATAATTTGGGAACTAATTTTAAAGCATGAAATAAGGAAAAAAGGTTCATACAAACATATATCCGAAAACGCTTTGTTATCGAGTTAAGGCTAGCGAAAATTTTTTCGCGGATTTCAGTACCTCCGGTGGAACTGAAATTTTTAAGGCGTTTTATAAGTGGTATTGATGCTTTTTGATAATTTTTGACCTGAAAAATTAAATAAAACTGTATGTCTTGTAGTTTTCATGATATTCAACGTGAAACAGAAAAATTCGGCGAAGAAAACCTTTTTTTTAGGTTTGAAATACTGCTATAGCTCTTTTTTTTAATTTTCCTCACCTCTTTCTGTTGCACAAAAATCTTAATAATTTTAGGATTTTCCAACCTAACTGAATACATTTGGTTGTTTCTCATCGTAGGTTATTACAGTTTTTAATTTAAGAGTCTAATAATAATTTTAATTCTTTTACTATTCTTATTTATTTCGTAAAACCTTCACTTCTCCATCATGAGCCTACTCTGTTCCCCTTCCAGTTGATTTATATTTCTCTATTTTCGATTGATATTCTCCTTAGTGTCTGTTATTACATATCTTCCTATAAAAATTTAATATTATAACAATCTATATTAAAATGAATAATAAATACCAAGACGGTATTTAATATACTATATTCTTTCATACATAATTGATAATTAACCAAAAAAGCTGTTTCAATCATTTATGAAATATGTTTTAAAACACAAAGGATCTACTTCTATTTTAATCTGTTTTAAAAAAAAATTTTTTTTTCTAAATTTTTATATCCAAATATTTTTGGGAAAATATAAATTTCAATTACGGCCAAAGGTTTTGAGGCTTAAACCCTAGTAAAAGTTACTGATTTGTGTACGGATTTAATACTAAACAATGGATAGGGTACCGGTGTGCTCTGGTGGTTGGGGTTCAATTAACCATACATCTCAGGAACAGCCGGCCTGAGTCTATACAAGACTAAACTTCATTTACACGTCATACATATCATCCTGATCTAATTGGACATGGACATACTTATTGATCACTAGTTGAACAGATTGCAATATAAAAAAATAGGAATAATATAATTACTGTTTAATTTATTCTATTTTTTAAATCATTTAATTTGGTTTAATTTTGTTGTAAAATTCGTATTTGGATGTTTTTTCCTTGTTAATGACAAATATTTGATTAGAATTAATAAGGACCTTTTGTTTTATCTAATTTCATTTTAATAACATACTAATTAACTTTTATTCTATATAATTATTTCCAACCTTATTTATAACAAAAAGAACAATAATATTTCAAACATAACGTAAATAATAATTATAATTTAATTTATGTTAATGTTATGCAGGTAGGTCAGTAAAATAAGCGAACTGTCATGGATTGTTAGCTAGCAGATAGTAATGTAGTCTATATAGTCATATAAATGTAGACACGTGACATGGTAGATGGCGATGAATTAGCGCGGATAATTGGATGTACACCGTTCTAACAGGGGGCAGATGCTATTAGACAAATAGTCCCATTAATTCTAGGATTACAGAGAGAGAGCTAGACGTGGCTGTATGCTCATAATACACACTATATTCCGTACTCACAAAGGACATGCAGGATGCTGGTTTAACAATTCTAACCTGACAAACTTCTTCACTGGAAGAATATTCCTGGTTAACTAACTAAATAAATTATACTCATTAAATTATTTATAGTTTAGTGACAAACATAGAAGAACAAATTTAGATTTAAAATAACAATTATTTAAAAATAAGCGAAACTTATTATTCGAATAATAAAATGAAAGAAACAGAAAAAAAAATTTAATGAAATTATTCTTCAATCCACAGGAGCATGTAGTGGTTCATAGATACTAAAAATTACTTCAAAAATTAAATTCTTTTTTCTAAAATTTGCAAGCAGCTTCGTGAACATCCCTCAGTTTTACTCGGGGGATGTTCACGAATATTTTTATATCTTACTTTAAAACGAAATTTAAAAATCTTTGAAATAATATAAAATCAATATTAAACCCATATTTATTAATTATTCCCTACACAGTGAAGTAGTGTACCTAAATTCCCAGAGAAAGGAATTAACCTATGTCCCTTTATATTATCCCTCCTAAAGTTCTTATAATTGCCTTATGTAGACAAACTGAGATTTAAATGAAAAAAACCAAATATGTTTTCTTTGAAAGTTATTATCTTAATTATAAACCCAGTAATTTGAATAAAAAAAAAAAATGAAGGTGTCCCTTGTAATTTGACAATTATTCATGTTTTGAAGTGATTGCCGTGCTGATATGCAACGATATATTGGGTCTAGTGAAAGTCGTTAATGTGAATTTAGAATAATTCATTGTGGACCTTCATTTTCATTGTAGACCTGGCATAGGGTTCATGCTTCTGCGAACTCTATTAGCTAGTTCAGAAGGAAACGATGTAGGACATTCAAGATGTCCGGACGAGGCCTACAATGAAGGCAAAAGCTGAGTTAATAAATCACCTATGTAAATGTCTACCGAGGCATTTACATCGGTGGCATTGCAACGAGGCCAGGCTTATTACTATGAGATGTAAAAAGTCAGAGGGCGATAGACGAATCTCCCGTTAAAGCCCATCAGGGGGGGGGGGGTGGCGACCGGAAAGTCACTAGGTGGGTGTCTTCCCCTACGTGGTTGGGATGTAGACCTGGCATTGAGAACTTATTTCTCTTGGTATTAGTATGTTTAATTTTCGTGATTGGCTACTGTCAGATTACTGCCACATATCGTGTAATCCAATATACATGCAGTTGTTTATTTTCTACACGACTGTCCAAAAAGGAGTGTAATGTATTTAGGGTGTATGTATGTATGTTCCAGCGTAGCAGCTCAACGGCTGAACCGATTTAGATGTATGACCCGACGTTGGAATCCTTACGTTACCGAGTATGTCATAAGCTATATAAATATATATTATACTATATATAAAATTATCATCCGCACGCTCCATAATTGTCCTAAATTAGTAATTTTAATTAAAACATTAGTTTTTCTTTTTGGTAGTCATGTTTTTTTAATTTTTATGTCTTGTTTTAATGTAAGTTTAAAGTGTATAGATTAGTGTAAGGAAATGTTGTATAGTATTAGTAGAATAACGTGTTTGTGTATGTGTGTGTTTGTGTATATATACATACACAAGTTATACGTAATAAAAATTATTCGATATAACACAATACATCAAATACAATGTTACGTGTTACAAAGTTAAAGAGATATTACGTGCTGTTATTTTGTGTTCCAGCTAAAAAGATGAAATTTTACATGACTGCTTCTTTCTAAAGTGGTCTTTAGGACAAGTGAAATATTTTTATTAAAAATCTTTAAAGGTTATATACTCAAAAAGTCAATACATTTCTTTGTAAATGGGGAAAGCCATATGTCACAAATTCTCCATTTTCTCTATAGAAAGGTAAAATTTTATACAATTTTTTTTCAATGTATCTTTAGGAAAACGCAAAAAAAATGCAGTTAGAATGTTGGAAAGGAAATCTAAATTAGTATCAACGCGAAATAGTTTTAGAGAAATAAAAATTCTTCTAATCAGATATTTATACTGTTTAATTATTTTAAATTTGTTCTTTTCATAAAAACTATTTATTTTTTCCAAATTTAAAGTTATAGTTAGTCCAGTGAAAAGTTTTTGGAGAATTCTTATACTCTGCTCAAGAAAGAAATATTTCAAAAAAACATATTGAACCTATGTTTTTAAACACCTCTTATGAACTGGTCATGAAAAAAAAGTTTTATTTTAAGAAAAACGTAACGTATTCGTAATAGATGAACCGGAGAGTAATTTTCTATCTGATTCATAGTATTTTTATTTATGTTATAATTATCTGTTTGGCTATTTTTTTGTTTTTGTAATTTTAAGTTTAAAACTGATTTGTAATTTACGTTTGTTTTATTTAGAGATAAATGTTTTGCAAAATGTTTATTTATCTTTGAAAATTATCTATTTTATCTTAGTATTTTATATTTTAATACCGAGAGTTTATCCGTAATAATTAGTTTTCTTGCAGGATTTTGTTCTTTAATTAGAAAGATCATTAACTGTTATGAAAAAGTGTTGCTTAAAATTGGAATTTAAAAAATAGAATTAGAAAAAAAGAAAGTAAAATTGTATTTATAAATAAAATTTGAAAAAAGATTTACTTTTCGTAAAAAGAAGACATTTTAAATTATAAAACAGTATAAATGTCTGAGTAGAAGAATCCTAATTTTTCTAAGTTACTTCGCGATGATACGATTACATTTCCTTACCAAAAAAATCTTGTGAAAAAAAAATCCTGTTTTCATTTTTCAATCTGCTATTATGGATTTCACCAAGAAAAGTCAATAATCTATCGATTAACCATAAGCGTTTCGAAAAGAATCTTCTTTTTTTATATAGTCCACCGGGTTGGTCTAGCGGTTATTTTGTTGTTACAATTCATTGTTTAACAGCTAATTTTCAAAGGTTTTGAGGTTCAAATCTAAGTAATACGGATACTAGACAGTGAACAACGGGTATTTTAATGGTTGGAGTTCAATTAACTATACGTCTCAGGAATGATCGGCCTGAGTCTGTTCAAGATTGCACCTCATTTACATACATACATATTACCCTCATCTTATTGGAAACAGGGGGGGGGGGGTTGCTTATTGTTCACCAGTTGAACAGATTGCAATGTAAAGATTAGAAAAAAACAAAATTTTAATAGGCTAAAAAAGATTAATATACAGATAATTTCCATCAACTTACATATTTTTATTATGTAATGTTTATTTTTTTGAATACAGTAGTAATCTAATGTTTAGTGCAAAATGTAAGGTTTTTCTTCATGTGTTTAACTGAAAATAAAAAAAATTATTAGAGTCTACAAGGGGACAACTGAAAAAGTTTGAAAATTCACTATTTTCAGGGGTAAAGAGTGAATAATTAAGCTAGTTTGCTACTAAGCTTGAATATTATTTGGTAATTATTTAACCTACGGAAAATATTTGTCTTAAGATTTTTACTCAAAATATAACATTGATAAAATGAAGGCGGGGCTGTATGATTTCATTTTTCTGTACCCAAAAGTTTTTTATTCATTTTATTTTTATTCTAGATTAAATTAAAGAGAATAACTCGTTAAAATTTCTGTTTCCAAATTATGAAATCAGCTCATAAATTTTGATCTTATCTCTTGAAACATTTTATAAATAAATCAAATAAATAATACGTTAACTTTATTAGCTTTCAAAACTTAAAAAATATATAAAATATATGATCGTTGAGAAAAATTTATGTTTGTATTTGAATCGAAAGATGAAATATTTTAAAATTTTGTTATAGAGTACATTCAAAAGGAATCTGCATTTTATTGTTAAAGCTATTCTAAATAAATCAAATTATCATTTCTGTTGGAGAAATTTTACATTTTTATGTAGTGCTATATTGAAATTAAAGGAAAAAAAGAAATATTATCGATTGAAAAACTTTACAATATAAAATAACAAAAGCACTGCTTTCACAATAACATTTCTAAAAATATAACTACTTTTTGAAGGTTTATTCAAGGTGACAACTGCAGCGGTTTTATAAAAATATGATTGATAGAAATGTTACAAAATATAATGAAAATTTAGTTGTTACTATTACACTACTACGTTCATTCGCTTAACAAACAAATAAAATATGTAAATAAATATTTAAAAAACATTTAACAGGTATATAAAAAAAGACCATTTTTGAGTTATGAATTTCCAGCTCCGCGAACACAAATTCACTATTATAATGTATAAAAAAAATTTAGAAAATATTATATCAAATATTTTTATATTTTATTTAAAAATCTAGTTTCAATTAAGTTTATAGTAAAAAACCAAATAACAAAAAATAATTGAAAAATCAAAACATCTGATCAATTTAATAACCTTTAATTTGCTTCAAAGAAAGAGTGGAAGTTAAAAAATAGTTCAGAAGTAAATTTTTTAACCTTAAATTTAACATTTTATTTTCCCGGCGAAAGGGGAAAATATAGTGATCATGTCAAAAATGCGATATTGAGTTTATTGCAAATCTTTAGATTTAGTGTCCATCTAATTTATCTAGATCAAAAAAGAACTTACGTATGTGCGTATCTATGAAGACGTAACATTGTGTCACAATGTTCTTGGCCTTATATCGCAGGATTGAACGATATCGATTTTCTTCAAATTTAACTCATTTCTATAAATTAATTTCATTTTTTTTTCAAATTTCGTTCATGGGTTGAGGGATGTCACGAAAAACCAAAACTCTTTGGTTTGGTAAAATGATTTTAGATGGTGCTATACTGAAAAAAATCGCATACAATGTAAGAAAAAACAATTTGTTGTAATTTGGGTTGCGCGACTTTACGATCGCGTTATAACAACAAGAAGAAGGTGGGGGGGGGGATTGTTGTACCGTTCTTATTCTTAGCAGTGACGGGGACGCAATTGACGGGTTTGAAAAAGGGAGTCAGGTAGCGGCGGACTGAATTGCTTAGCTAGCAAAAAAAAATCTTATTTAACACATTCTATAACTTTCAATTTCAAAACTTCACAATAAATGTGCTTGTATATAATCGATTATGTACCGACCGTGATATCGTTCTTTAAAAATAAGGAGAATTTGATATGGTATTATCTATATATATAAAAATGTTCAGTTCGTTTGTGTACGGCTTCAAAAACTCAAAATGTTCTGCACCGATTGAGATAAAATTTTAGCACGATATATAACCCGCATCAAAGATTGTTTTCATCTATTTTTAATAAATCTATCTATCTATTTTTAATTTGTACATTTTTAATTTGGAAATGTAAACAAAGGAAAACCAATCAGAACAATGCAAGATGGCCGCTGACAAACACAACGACCAAATTTCTTTGATTTATATTTAACAGCTAAAACATCTGTATTTTATTGAGAAAAAAAAACACGATAAAAAAAATTTCAGCACGATATATAACGCGCATCAAAGATTGTTTTCATCTATTTTTAATAAATCTATCTATCTATTTTTAATTTGTACAGTTTTAAAAAAAAAAAATAAGAGGCTAATAAATCAGATGGAAATGTAAACAAAGGAAAACCAATCAGATCAATGCAAGATGACCGCTGTCAAACACAACGACCAATCACAAAGAGCCCGTATGGCCGTTGACAATGTAAACAAAATCACAACTGATTAAGTAACAAATTTCTTTGAATTATATTTAACAGCTAAAACATCTGTATTTTATTTAAAAAAATAAAACACCAAAACAAAAAGAAAAGCCACCAAGAAGGATGACTTACAGTAAATAAATTAAAACACCCAACTTTCTTATAGCCCAGATAGACTTAAGACTATGCAAACAAAAAAAGTCGAAATAACCAAATACACAGAAAATAATACCCCCCTACATAATGACCAAAAAATCCTTTGTTAGGCTATTTGTTTACATATATATGACCAAACAGTCGTTTTTTGGTCATTTAGCGTTCTTTGTTATGTAAAAGCAAAGAACAAAATTCACAAATAGTAACGCTGAAACAACACAACTAAGTATTCCTTTTTTTATTTTTTTCTAACCTCCGAAACCACCGTTATGCATTGCTTCAGATGATGATATGAATGATTTATAGCGTATGAAAATGCCATGCCTGACCGGGATTCCAACTCGTAACCACCGGATGAAAGTCCGAGACGTTACCACTCGCGCCACGGAGGCCGGGACACATATTCGTTAGGAGCCGAATAAAAACACGACTTACTAATATGGCGTTGTGTGTCAAACCAATTTTATACGGACTATAATTACTTTTAATACGCGAAGCCCTTTGCAATGATTGAACATTAACTTAAACTTCTTCAAAAATTATTCCTTTTGAACTAAGCCACATTTTGATATCATTGTTTTTCTATAACATGGCTGGAATTCTTTTCGTTTAATGATAAGAAGCGTTGTCGAAGACAATAACCGAATTCTCCTCCAAAAGGCTATAATACACCGCTAAACTATTTCTAAATAATTCAAATTCGTGTAATTTTTTTACGAATCGCGTTTTAATCAAAATCTCACCTTTTTCTCGATTGACCTGCGGGGTTTTGTTTTCTTTGGAGACCGTAATTCATTAATAGATTCATTACTCGAGAATCACGTTGTACACTGAAGCAGCTCAACTTCTACTTACGTTAACAGTTTATTAACATCTGAAATCAACGCCGTTTGATAATTCTGTAATTTGTAAGCATTACTCTGCTTTTGTAAGCATTTAAAATGATGTGTTTTTTCGCACGACTTAAGGACTTTTTTCTCAGCCCACAAATCGTTATATATAAAAATATTAAGTTCGTTTGTGTACGCTTCAAAAACTCAAAATGTTCTGCACCGATTGAGCTCAAATTTTTGCACGATATATAACCCGCATCAAAGATTGTTTATATCTATTTTTCGCATCAGTCACATACCCGCGACCGCGAGAAAATAGTTTTTTTAACGGTCAGCTGTGTACCAATGACCGCGCCATCTGCCGGAAGCGAGGGGAACACACGCCATACTAGCTAACGACAACCGCAGTCACATGTGAAACAATACCTGTTCCCAATTACATTGTTTATTAACTACAAAAAAACGTATCCACTTGCATCTGATTCAAATTATTATACAATCTGAATTAAATATTCACTTTAATCGAGGTACTTTTGCGTGATCGTGTCGTGATTAAGCTACGCCTTTCACCAAGCTCTGAATTTATTAGAAAACTACCAACAGTGGGATATATGTATTTATGACGCGTGCAACACTGCACATCCAAACAAAATTCGCGCATTATTCGCAGTTATATTGACCGCTTGCTTCCCTTCATCTCCCTCAGAGTTATGGGAAAGATATCGATCGCATATGGCTGAGGATATTTTCCATAGAGTACGCCTAGAAAATACCAATATGACCATGGAATTTACAGAAGGCATTTACAACGAAGCATTGATAAATATTGAAGACAAGTGCTTATCTATTGCAAATAAAGTTCTTAGTCAATTGGGAATGCCAGCACCCACCGAGCTGCTATTGCTTCATTTGATGTGGATTTACGCCGTGAACAGAGTTACAACATCGGTGATCTACAGTCATATGTCCAATCAAGCATTCCCAAATTAACACGTGAACAGAAAGGCATTTATGATCGCATAATGCAAATGATAAATGACGGAGTTGGGGGGACCTTCTTCTTGGATGCGCCAGGAGGAACTGGGAAAACATTCCTCATTAGATTGATTCTAGCAACGGTTCGATCAAAAAATGACAATTATCCTGTTGTGGAATATTAATCAGCCAAAACTCTGCAACGGCACTCGACTTTCAGTTAAGAAATTGATGAATAACGTAGTGGAAGCAACGATTTTAACGGGGCCTTTCAAAGGTGTAGATGTCCTCATTCTTCGAATACCCATGATCACGACCGATATACCATTTTAATTTAAAAGATTGCAATTCCTAATTCGATTGGCATTTGCAATCACAATAAATAAAGCTCAAGGTCAATCTTTAGAATTGTGTGGTTCAGATTTAGATGCTGATTGCTTCTCACATGGGCAACTGTATGTTGCGTGTTCCCGAGTCGGCAAACCAGATAGCCTTTATATCTACGCAGACAGTGGAAAAACAAAAAAATATTGTATATCCACAAGTACTGCAAAATTAAACTTCTATGAAACGTATGCTTTGTTTTGTTTCTCATTTTTCATCCATGCAACCACAATGTGCCACAACGATGCGTGGCGGATAGAGCTAGTTTAAAATAAATATTAATGTCTGCAATGGTGTAAATGAATGAATATTTAACCAATTTTAATCTCTTTTTAAACGGGTTCATAATTGCCCGCTATAAAAATTTCTCTAATAAACTTGAAAAATTGCACTTTCACTTCTACAAGATATGATACTTCGAAGAAATATGGGTTGAACTTACTATTCTCCCGTTAAAGCCCATCAGAGCTAAGAACGGGGGGGGGGGGTCCACCAGAGGCTTCACAAGGCGGGTGTCTTCCCCTATGGGGTTGAGTCTTACTTTATTAGTCTGTTACCATAGTCAAAGCGAATGTGGGCAAACTGGACAGGGGTTCTGACGATAATAGTTGCATATCGTAGCTAAAGCGCATACTTATACTTATACTTATATCGTTGAACTACAGGAAATAACTTAATTTTAATATCAAAGTTATATTAACAATAGTTATATTATTATCAGTATTATATTAATATTAGAGTTACAATAATTATTATTACTCTGAGATAAAATATCTTTCACTGATATTTTTTGTAGATCAGGTCATTATATAAAAAAGATTTTATGTGGATACCATATGACTTCCTTGTACACCTATTAAATTATATACACATTCTTTTAAATGAAAAGTACATACAATTTTATTTCATTAATAACTTCTGATATTGTTTCATATTTTTTTATTGTTCTTATCGAACTATTATATAACGTAATTTTTTTTAACAATCAGAGGTTAATAATTATTAATAAATCAATATATTTAAATTAAAAAAAGGAGATAAAGTCTGATTCGAACCGATGTGCCTTCCCCTCGAAAGATCCAAATATTTCATTAATTAAAATTTTATTTGGCTAAAACTCTGGAACCAATGAAAATAAGTACCACTTGTAATATATCATTAATAAGCTCTCAATGAGGGCTTATTACTGCAGTTAAGAAAGAGTCCAAAATACAATTATTTTTTGAATTTTTTTTTTATACTTCTGGTACAGTCAATTGTAATCAAAAGCGGAGGTGCAAACTAGATCTTGCAACAGTCCTAAATCCAAACTTTCAACATCCTACGGCTAATCGTTTTTGAGTTGTGCGAGACACGTTCATTCATACGTATAAACGTCACACTAGACTAGTTTTAGACGTTACGCCAAGACTAGTCAAAATGGATTCAGGGATGATCAAAATGGATATTTCCGTTGAAATCTGAAAACCGAAATTTTTCGCTGTCACAATACTTCCTTTACTTCCTACAAGGAAGTAAAAAGATTGTATTTATTCTTTCGTGAAATAATTCTTTTATTTAGAAGGAGAATTTAATCTTTAGACAATTGGAATTCCTCTAACGTATAGAGGTGGGAATTGAAAAAAAATTAAATTTGTTATGATAGAAAAAGGTAAATTTCTATTCGTTTTATAATATAAATTTTGACCTTTCTTATAGTTTGATATAAAAATACCGATGTACGCGTATAATAAGCAATGATCATCTATGTATTCATTCAGAGTAATGTTCTACATTTATTCAGTTATTGTGATGTACATAATTATGGTGTCAATTGTATAAGGCTTAATATTACCTGAATTTCAAGGTTTTAGAATGGTAATATAATCAAAGTATTTGCCTCAATGAAGACAACAGAGAATCATATTCTTCATTACTTTTTCTATGCCTGATATACAGATTTATTATTCTTGAGCTATCAACTTTTATGAGTTAAATCTCATCTCAAATGTTTCACAACAATTTTAATTACAGCTATACTAACAATATTTAAGAGTTAATAGCTTGGTGACAGCAGGAAAGTTAAAAGAAAATTATAAAATGAATCGCTTGAATATTTAAGTCGGTATTTATCATATGTACATATAAAAATAATAAATAGAAAAAAAAAACATATTTATAGGTGAATGTAAACCAGTACTACCATTAATCTAATGTTACTTTAAAAAACTGACATTTCATTTAAAAATAAATTTTGACTTTACCCGTCAATCTTTCTGATTTTCGTATACAACACACGATGTTGAACGTATAAAGTATGACAGGCTGTCGAGTTACGTAGATGAAGGATGGCCTGTGACGTAGTGACGTAGGTCAATCTAATCGCGCGCTGATAGTCAATCTAAAAGCAATCACTGAACATACTCACACACTTACACACTTTCACTTACACACGTACATATAATCATTCTCTCTTACTTTTTTCATCTTTCATCTCACTTTACTCTCATTTTACCCCCTTTCTATCCTTTATATATATATATATATATATATATATATATATATATATATATATATATATAATATATATAACACCTAAACCGCTTCAGGGATTTCACCAAAAACTATTTACAATATAAGCAAGCTCATTGTCTTCCTTATTCATTTTACGCATTGTTTGATTTATATTTTTAATAAAAGATTTAATAATAATTTTAATATAAAGCCTATATGCATGAGTTATTAATATAAATAATAGATATATTTGCCTTATAAAAAAAAAGAAGGAAAGTAAGTAGTTCAAGATTAATTTAATTGTGCGTAAAAGCAATTGTTTTCATAATATGTGGTTATTTTTTATAGTATCCTGTGTTCTACATTTTGTAAACCACACGTTAGAAAACAAAGAAGCTAAAACAGGATAACTATATTCATGAATAAATAAATTATAAACGATATCACAATACTTGAATAAATAATTCGATGTATAAATGAAGTTCCTAAATACATAAACTTTATGCAAAAATGTGTATTTAAATATTTTTTAAAAAATGTAATAAAATTAGAAAAATTTTATTTAAAATATTGATGTAACAGAAAATTATTAGAAAATATTACAAAAAAAAAAATTTAGTTTATTTTTGATAATAAAAACAATTCTGTAATCCATAAAATAACTGGGAAGAAATAATCCTTGGTCTAATACAAAAGTTTTATCTTTGAATTTTATGAAGAGTTTAAACAAACTAAAATTAGATTTATTAATATTATAATATTCTATAATATTTTATTAAAATTTTTCATATAAGTTAATTAATTGTTATGTAAAATATAATATGTATAATATACTCAATATGTATGTTTAATATGTACTCAAACAATTATTAAAAACAAAAACATTTATGTATAATATTTTTTTTCAACGGTAAATTGTCGAATTTCATATATTTTGTTCAGCTTAGTTGTATTTTATTCGTTATACTTTTTATTGTACAGCACTTGGTTTACACCTTTATATTGTGTTGGGAGGAATCACTGGATCTCTTTCATGCCATTATTTCTCTGTATAATTTACTAATCATTTCATTCTTCAAGAAGCTAATTCTAAATAAAGCAATACAAAAAATATAATTTTTATCTTTAGAAAACTTCAAATGAAAAGTGCAATCCTTTTGAGATTTAAAATAATGTATTTAGAAAAAAAAACTAAAAAAAAAAAACATTCAAATATTTCTTATATCAAATGAAATACTTAAATCATTATCTTATGAATTTGAATCAGAATAAAAAATCATTTAACGTATGTCCCATTATTTTAACAATATATAATTAGACAGGCATATATTTTAACACTTTGATAATATTATCATAAGACGAGGTGGCCGAGTGGTTAAGGCGTTGGACTGCTAATCCAATGTGCTCTGCACGCGTGGGTTCGAATCCCATCCTCGTCGTTATTTTTACACTTTATTAAAAACTATAATATAATTTTATGTTTCATACAGTGAAAAGTTTAACTGAAGGACATGAAAGAATTAATACATTTTTTTTTTAATTACGAATAAAAATTCCTTTCGCATGAAACAGCAAAAAAAAGAGGTAAATATTAAATATAAAATGTTTTTATAACAGAATATTTTTTAAACCACATTTTCTGAAAAATAAATTACGCATTAATTTATCTTTAAAAAATATTCCTAAAAATGTTTAAATTCAACTAGGCAATTTAGTGTATAAACTTAGTTAAATTTTTCTAAAATTAAAATTTACACATTAACTCTTTTGAAATAAAATATGTATTTAATTTTAATGGAATAATTATAATATTAAATTATTATTCATTTAATAATAATTGCACCTTAATATTAATATCTTAAGATTAATATCTTAATACCTTAAGATTAATATCTTTCAATGGGAGAGGAAAAAACGAGAAGTTATTAAAAACCTTCATACAGCTTTTCTTTGTTATAGAAAATTAAATTCTTGCTTACTTATCAAATTAATCATATAAAAATGCTAAAATAAATTATTAAAATCATCTTAAAAAATTCAGTAACAAGTCATATTCAACACTTGACTAGTGAAGTCAATTTTTATCCTCTAATTTATTACATCGGGGTATTTAAATAACGAGAATTATATTTAATATTCTTTCACAAAATAAAAATAAAAATTTTTATATTTTAAAATATTTATTAGATAATTACCTAATCTTAGTATATTAGATATTGTTAATTCTTCTAGACTTGCATTCGAATATAAAAATATAAACTGATGATATTTTTTAGTTAAATAACAATAAATATTTTTTTTAATTTCCTAATTTCTGCGGATACATCATACTAATCACAACGGAATTAAAACTAATATTATAGATATTAGTTATTTTTTACATAAAAATCTATTTTATTTATTAATAATATGTCATTATGTATATACATAATTGCCAAACAGGCTAAGAATTTGCGCGAGCATGAATCATTGTTCAGAAGTTCATCGTTTCAGTTTACAGGAAGTCTCTATTTATTTAAATCTTAAATATATTTAAAATAGGATCAAAGTTCTAACAAAAAATAAATAAATAAAACAAAATAGAAATAAATTTTAGGATTTTCTTCACAAAAAAGAAACTTAACAAAAATTTAGTTTGACGGAAAATTTATAATTTTTTTTTCTTTTAATTTTAACCATTATTTTATACATATAAATACGAAAAATATATATTAAAAGTCTGGCAAAGAGTTGGATAACTTTCTTAGCTCCCGGGAACTATGGATATCAAAAGGCTTCGCAAACAGCTACTTAGAAAGAAAAGTGTAACATTAAAGTAAGTAAATATCCAAGCAAAAATTATGTAAAAATTCTATTCTACTCTGTACATATACGAAAAATAATTTAATTGTTGTGGACATCTCATTTTTTTTCTATTTAGTTCTTCTATACAGTAGATATTTCATTTTCACCTATAAGAATTGATTGTGGTTGCCTTTCAGTGTAGTCGTTTGAAAAATAATTTACTCTTTGTTGAATTTCTTTATTGGTTCGCAAAGTTTATATTAAGATTATATTATTACTTATTAAAAATATTTATTTTAAGAGTATTTTGTCCAAAAACTTTAAATAAACAACAATTTTAAATATATCAATAGATTCAGGTTTACATTGTTGCTAAAGTGTAATAGAACACCAGACATGACCTTTTTACATGATTACCCGAAAAGGAATTTAGTGCATTTAAGGTGTACATATGTATGTATGCATGTATGTTTGTTCCACTACCGTAGCAGCTCAAGGTCTGAACCGATTTAAATGTATGACCCCGCGTTAGAATCTGTACGGTACCGGGAGTGTCATATACTCTATATATATATATATATATATATATATATATATATAAAAGTAACTGATAAACCTGGTTGGTATTATTTTCTCTATTTCTGTTTAACTTCTACTTATTTCTTTTTCTGAATTGAAGGTGACTTTATACAAGAATTTTTCTAGTTATATTTAGGAAGCCGGGCTTGGTAAGATTGGGGTTAAGACTGCGATTTAAGCATTAATACCTACAAACTTCCAGGTTTTCTTCATTCAGTACTACTTCAACATCCCCCTCCAACATGAAGAAGATATATACTAAACATCTATTTTTTTTTTTAATTATGAATTTTTGGCAGTAAACATGAAAATTATAAACATGAAACATCATAGTTTTTATAAAACTTATTATTTCTCTCAGTAATTTAAGGAGCATATCTTAACCGCAGGAACTCCTACGCAGTACAGGAGTGTAATGTATTTACGGTGCATGCATGTGTATATGTATGTTTGTTCCACTGTAGTAACTCAACGGCTGAACCGGTTTAGATTATGACTTCGATTTCAAATCCTTAAGTTACAGAAATGTCATAGGCTATATAAATATATATACATATATATGTATATACATATATATATATATATATATATATATATATATGTTTAATTAAATTTTAAAAAAATTGACAAAAACATTATACTACATATCAATACCAGATACAAAATTGTCACCCGCACGCTCTTCAATTATCCTATATTAGTAATTATACTATATTAAAGAGCAATTTTTGTCAGCAATGAATGTTTTAGTTATGTTTTTTTTTTTTAATATTTATTAATAAGGAATACTGCAATCTTCTTTCAGAAGTTTCTTATATTTGTCACTTCATCTTCTTCGCTGGCTTCAGATTCTTTACATTAATGTTTATTTTCTTTTTTAAATACTTTCTTAATACGACAATATTTCATTAATTAAAGATAGAAACCCCTCTGAAGTAAAACAGTTCATTTAAACAATGTGACACTTTTTTCCCTTTTCAACAAAATCGTCAGCACCATTAATACACTTCTCTTCTCCCATCTCTAAATTAACTTATTTATGCCTGCTGCAAAGAAATATATTTTTTTTCTGTCCGGGTCAATATAGCATATTTTCCTTGACGTCGTCATTGGCATTAAATTTTTTACTATGTACCAGCTCCTTGATTGGATCAGACAAGATAATTCCGATGAGACCAAAGCAGGATTGTATGGTGTAGTAAGGTAGTACTTCCCAATGCAATATTTTCATGGTTACTCGAGTTACGTAGCCGTGTAAGACCGGATTATCTTTAACCAAAATGATGCTTTTGAACTGAGATCCAGGCAGTTTTTCAACGCTGCTGACTTCACTTCGTCGATAAGCATGTCACAGTAGTATACGCTAGTATTTGGTTGCTGATCTTGAAAATCGACAAAATCGGTCCTTTTACATTTAAAAAGTTTTCATAGTGATTCTTCTTGCTGATGTCAGATTCGGAATATTTTCTTGGCAGGTGAAATCGTATGCTTCTACCATGCTCTTTCTTTTTGAATTCTGTTAATTTTTTTTTCTAATCTCCAGGATCACCGTTACATATTACTTCAGAGGATGAGATGAATGACAATTTTTGTAGCGTGTGATAATGCCATACCTGACTGGGATTCGAACCCGGGATTCTGTTCATAATATTGAACACATGTTTCAGCACAGATTACAATACCATGCAAAAAACTTCACTTTCCTGCTGATACCGTTGTTTCAGCTATGTGCAAATGTCTCCGTACGACCATCTGTGGAATTTCTTGGAACCCAACTTGCGCTTATTTTAGAGTATTTCATCTCGCTGTGATGTTGTTATGAACTATACCGACACTTGTAATTTTTCAGTAATTACATAAGGCGACCATTGGTCGTCTTGGACGACATAGTCTAGGTGAATTTCAAGCGCTGGAGTTGAAATTTCAGTTGGAGGTCTAGAATGGTGGAACTTCGATAGTAAAGTTCAACTGTATTTAAATTTTCCTAATTTCAGTGGTTCATCCAACTTTGTTCATATTTTCTGGTCATACTAGAGTAAATTTTAACCGGTTTGTTACCTTCAGAAACCAAAAAAATAGATCACTGTACTCTGCTCAACGTATTTGCAAACTTCAAGAGTACTCGCCTTCGTAAAATAAAATTTGAGGTTATTAACAAAACAATTTTACACAAACAGCTGATCATAAATCATCACAGGATTTCAATTTACTGTTCAGAAAGTATAATAACCCTCTTACCAACTTATTTGCCTCCACAGCAAAACAGTTGTGTATTAGATTATTGAATGACCTTCGAATTATTTTCCAGTAAAAAAATACTAAAAAAAAGGCGCAAAATGTTTATGTTTAATTACATATGATTTTGTTAAATGGTTTTGTCAGTTGTAACCAAATGTCGTTCCTGAATTTAGGGAACTAACAACAACAAAAACTTTTACAACAAAAAAACTTTAAAATTTTGAACATGTTTCTTGAGTTGAGATTTTTGAACTCAGCTCTAACTCCAGTGTTTTCCTTTTTTCCCCAAAACACAAATATAGTTAAGATAAATCGTTCATATCAAGAAGTATAAATCGTTTGAACGAATGAATCGTTCGAGAAGTATAAATCGTATGAACGATGAGCCGTTCGTGTACTTCATTCAAAATAAAAATGTAAGCACATACAGCAAACAAACCAACGTATCGCCTTTTTATATGAAGAGAAATCACTTTTTAAATCAGAACATTAAATTTCTTCTAGTTCTTCATGAATTTCATAACTATTAAACTGGCCTTTTTTGAAATTTGAATATACTTGAATAATTACGAAAAAAAATTAATGTAGCAGAAATAAGACTTTTATATTTATTCCTGCTTAAATATTTATGAGTAATTTACTTTGGTTAATTTAAGAAAAGGGATACTACAGAAAAATTCAAATTAACATTCATTCACAGTAAATATGTTTAAATAAATAGAAACAAGCTGAATCAGTATGATACAGTGAACTTGTTAACTTGTTAACTGAAATTACAATGTGATCTCTAGGTCAGATCATAGCCAGAGATAAGAGTACAACAAAAATTGAATGTGATTACCTTGTATTATAAAACGATGAAAATTAAGATACAGGAAATAGAAAAATTGATTTTCAGATAAAAAATAAAAAATAAACATTGTGTTTAATATAAACAATTTATTTTTTTAATATTATATTTTAATTGTTTTATCACTTTATTGTTTAAAATAATTGTACTAGAACTTTTGGGCACTTAATTAAAATAATTTCTTATTAAATATTTTACGGTAAAAATTAAATAAAACCATGGTTCTTTTGCAAAACGAATAGATCCATAAGAAATTTAAATTAAAAATAGTAAAACTCTTTGATAAATTTTACTTTTTAAAATTAAAAGCTCTCTCTTTTTACAATTGAAATATTTTTGATTTGAATTTTGAAGTGAAAATAAACTTACAGTAATTCTGTACTTTATGACATTTAGAAAACAATCATTTTTATGTATTTTAAGATGACAGAGTTTATAAGATTCTTCTTTTCATACGGAAAGTAACCAGACTGGTTCTTTTTACCAATAACCATTCAATTTTGGTATTTAATTTCAACAACATATTCTGGTTTTTTTTTACCTAGGAGTTAACATATTCGTTATCGTTTCATGAACAAGATTCGCAGTTAACAGGTATGTTTAAAAGAATGAACTCCACAGAAGAGGGAAAAATAAGGTATATATTATAAAATTAGCCATAGAATCATTTTATATAATATTCTTTATGTTTTTAAGTTATTTAAACATCGATTTAAAATTTATTGATCGTATAGAAAATATTTCTCTGTATTTTTCGGACTAAAAAATGTTAACTAAGTCTAAGCCTAAAAACACAGTTAGGAAATTTATAAAAGTCCAGATTTTGTTTAAAAAAGATCTGGAAATTTTTCGGTAAAATTGTGGTTATTTCTTGATCCAGCCATACAGACGTGGTGGTATTATATAAATATGTTCATTTTTTTTTTTTAATATTAATACAGATTTCAGTTATTTAAAATAACAATAATAGGTAAAATGGAAATATATACCTAATTAATTCCATTTTTCCTTACACAAATAGCATCATCTTACTAATTTCCACTAAATAAAGTTATTAAATTAAAGGTTTTAAATTAAAGTTATTAAATCTTAGAAGTTTTCAGATTAATCCACAATTCATTCATGAAACAATCACTCTGAATAAATTTTACAACGTAATATAATAATATAGATATTATTCAAATGAAATCTTTCTGTTAACTAATAAATTACATTAAATGTTTTTAGCTAGATATTACTTTGTTTTAAGAATTGTTGATGATGAATTTGATGATTTTAACGTCTTTTTATACGACTCGCTAAAAGGAGTGTAATACATTTAAGGTGTATGTTTGTTCCACCGTAGAAGATCAACGGCTGAACCGATTCAGATATATGACCCCGCATTGGAATCCTTTCGCTACCGGAAGTGCTATAGGATATATATATATATAAATGTAGAAATGAAGATTTACTGGTTGAAGCATAAACTTTAATGAATCGAATTAATGAACTGTGAACTGTGGTTCTCTATCACCGAGTGAGCTGGATTTGAATTGAATGATTTAAAAAAATCGAATGAATAATATTACGAAAACAATAGAATTAAATTTAAGTTAAATAAACTAAAATAATATTAAATAAATTTCAAATATTTAAAAAAAAAATTATAATGGTCTTCCTGTGCGCACTGCGTATGAGGCTAGAGTGATGAGGTGATGCGAGCAACTCGTGCGAGGCTAGACTAACCTCACCATCAACTGTAACAAAGAGGGTGTCCATAGGGTGCTGTTTTGGGAGGTACAATAGTGTGTTCTTATAATATTTCTGCAAAAAATTACTCTATTTTCAAAATTCAAACGGGGTATTTGTTAGTAGGGTGAAGGCTAATTTTTTCACGCATCAGGTACACTCTTGATCTAACAGATCACGGTTATTTGGAAATATTGTTATATCTTCGCAACAAATTTTCCGATTATCAAAATTCAAACGGGTTATTTGCTACTTAATACAAAATTACGATGAAACCAATCCAGAAGAAAAATAACAATCCTTGTCAAAAATGTTTTTTTTTTTGGCAGTCGTATTTTTTAATTCGTAATATTTATCTCTTGTTTTTAATTAGTTCATAATTAAACATCCATTTTTCATTGATAATATTGTTAATTCACCCAGAAAAAAAAATAAGTTAATTTTTAATTAAAATATATCTAATCCTAAATATTCTATAGTATTACGTAATTGAATAATTTATGAGACAACGTACTGGATTTTTATAATAACATAATTTTATTATTTATTTATCATACCAATTGTAAGGTTCTCAAACAAACTCGCCCTGTTTCTATCAATTAATTAAAAATAACTATCCGGTTAGGAATTGTTTCCCTCACCCTTTTCGTCCAACCAGAGCCCTCACAATATTCTTTATCGTGCTTGTGAGAAAAATACTGATAGATAACTACTAAAGTCTGTTACATTTATAAAAATTATCTTGTAATTTCTTCAGAGAAATAGTTTGGTCAGTACAGGACACGAACTCTGAGTGATCTGTAGTATCCAGGTTTCGGAATAGTCAGCCCCCATCTTAAAATTAGTAGTTGTAACTGTTAGCCATTCTTCATACGGATAAAGATATACGGATTATTTTGTATGGTTCTTGCTTACCCAACAAATACCACAAAAAAGTGACTGTATTTTATTTCCATTTTTTTTTCTTTTGGTTTTTTATTTTGTTTTTATCCTTTCTTTTGATTTTTTTTGTGAACAACATAATTTAAAAAAATGGGCTTTTACACAATATTTACACAGCTTTTCTCTTTGGATTGTATATATGCAGATTGTTCCCACAATTGATTCTGGATCAACTACATATAGTTGCCCATGCGAGAAGCACTGATTCTCTAATTGGAATAATCGCTTTAATATTTTGCTTTAATAAGTGAAGTACAAATCAAAAGGATTATAAGTCGTACACTGATGTACTTTAAAGCTATTTCTCTCGATAACCAAAAGAAATATCGAAAAGAAAAATTCAGACTTTTTTTTTAAATAATTAATTTTTAAATTCAAGTAGTCTTTGAATTCTATTTGATCAAGGGTTTGGCCATAGTAAAGTTAAATCTCGGCAAGGAGCATAAACCAGTGTTACTAAAAGCCAATGAAATGACCATCTTAAAACCGAGAAATATTTCATAAAGGCAGAAAGTCTATATTTTTTTCAGTTATACGATCACGCAAAAGTTCAGGTCAATCAGTTGAATGGGTTTTGTGTGAAACAGTAACAGACAATAGACATTACTAGATTTCACATGGATATATATAAATATAAATCAAATTATTCACAATTTAATTCATTTATATATGATACATTTAGTTGTGGATTCTTTTAATTATAAAAGAATGTAGTATAAATATTTCAGTGATTTATCATTAATTATAAAAGTATTTATTTGCCAGTTAAAACTATGAATCATTTGAATATTACACCTAGTAATTGAGTCATCGACCTAATTATAATTGATTATTCATTGATTAATCATATAAAAAGATAAAATAATATTCAGTAACGGCTTTACTAAAATTGACTTCTCTAGTAATTGTACATGTAGCAAGTTTGAACAAAGAAAAGAAATTCTGGGGGAATTTACTTTTTTACCACTCTCTCTTTTCAAAACTTTTATGAGAAAAATATGCATTTAGTCTAATTCCATCTATGATATTGACCCCTTGAACCTCTCTATTTACTAACTCTGAAATTTCGATTCCAAACTTTAAGACCATTAAATGTCCACGTACAAATATTAAGACATCATGCCGAATTTAACAATATTTGGTCTAGCAAATCCTGAAATATTAACCTTTATAAATTTCAACGCACATAAACATACTAAAGGAATTATTCATTTTTTAACATTTTTCACCATTTCATGACACCTGAATCAAATAAACCAAAATAGTCAAGTAAACTGATTTTTAATCACAATTTTCTCACGTTCCCCTTGTTATTTATTAACTCTTTAACTGTGAATACTGAATCCAATTGTAGTAATAAGAAATTAAATTTTTAAGATGACAGAAAAAACGAAGCCTAATCGAACCCAGAACTTTCTAGATGAAATGAGACACTATCACTATGTCTGAGTTATATATAATAAAACGCGAGTTATGGAAAAATAAAACAAAGGAAAATAAAAACATTTATTTATTATAAATAAAATACGTCATGCTCTTTTGAAAATGTCTCGAGTAAATATATATCCATTTTAAACATTGAACTTTTTTTATTTTAATATACGTGTTAATGTGTTAAAATATATCATTACTACTGTTTGAATGTGTGTCCTTGTGATATAATAGATTGTTACTGCTATATATATATATATGAATGTAGGCAGAACCGCCCGCAGGTGACTCAGATAATAAGCTATCAGGCCCACTGCAATTAATACAATTCTCAACGCGGGATCATCCCAGTTGGAAATTAGTTGCCATGTTGACAATACAGCCATTAATTATGACAGTGTACACCCAGAAGCGCCTAATGTAATCCCCAATCGATTTTCACGATATCCTAATATTGGAAAACAATTAACTTATTTCCAATTTCCCTTACCGAAAAAATATTACTTGATTCAATTGCTTTATTCGTATTTAACATTAACAGTTTTAAGTTTTAATAATAGTTTGTAAAGATCGTAATCTAATTAAGAAATTATTTGGCGAAAGAAATTTTAATTTTCTGCTTAAAATTATTAATTATTATAAATTTCTTGTACATACGTAATATACAAATCTCCTGACAAAAGTAACCCCAGTCAAAGTTATTTACTTTAAACGTTATGATGTGGTCGTTTATATTCAATACTAGGGTGAAATTTTTATTTATAAGGTTTAATTTTCTTTATTGCTCTGTTTAATTTAAATCAGTTAAGTTTTGAAAAAAAATCAGAAAATCACGTCACTTGCATACTAAGCCTAGTATTGCATACTTGTTTTTCTTGAGAATGCCTACAACATTTTTGGAAGCAGTTTGAATTATAACAAAATTAATAAAATCGCTAATATTATTACACGTAACAATTATAGTAGTAAAAATGCGTTTTATTTATATTTTTAAACGAATAAATAAAATGTATATATGGAAAGGTGTGACCTATAGGTGAAACCTCGTACGTCATCAGTGAGAAATTACATAATTTGAATTCATGGATCATTTTAATGATTGTTCTTATTGAAATTATCACATTAACAGTACGATTAATAAACTAAATTAGAGAATTTTTTAGAAATTAATAATGAAAACTGATGTAATTTTTACTACACATTTTTACATAAGTAGAATTTAAAATCTTATAACAATTGTAATTTACATCGAAAAAATTATCCTTCCAGATAGATATTAAGTATCTTTTATTAGTCTATTACAAATTTATTGGCTCTATTGAATAAATAAATTAAAATGTTAATTCACTATTTAATAAGCGGAATTAACAACAAACAAACAAAAATTTGATAGTTGACTGAAACTGTGAGTGCAGTTTTTGGAATTTAGGTACATTTCATAGGTACATTTCTTAACGGCGGGGACCGGTTACCATAGGGGTGATTTCATAAACCTACTGAGTTGGTCTAGTGGTTAACACGTCTTCCCAAATCAGCTGATTTGGAAGTCGAGAGTTACAGCGTTCAAGTCCTAGTAAAGCCAGTTATTTTTACACGGATTTGAATACTAGATCGTGGATACCGGTGTTCTTTGGTGGTTGGGTTTCAATTAACCACACATCTCAGGAATGGTCGAACTGAGAATGTACAAGACTACACTTCATTTACACTCATACATATCATCCTCATTCATCCTCTGAAGAATTATCTAAACGGTAGTTACCGGAGGCTTAACAGGAAAAAGAAAGGAAAAAGTTACATTTCATAAGACATCTACGTATGGTAATGGATAGGATGATTCGAATTCCGAAAAATTTCGACCTATCTTCGCGTTTCACATTCCCCAAACCCCAAAACTACCCTCAGCTCAAAAGTTTATATATACATGTATATATGTATACCGTAACGCTAGACCAATGACATTCTTCTTCTACGACATCTTCTTTTACGACATTCCCATGTAATTTTTTAAACTATAATATACATAATTAATTTTTGTATATATTAAAACTGTAATAATTTTGTAACATTAATTGTAATTTTACGTCGAATAGTAAAAAGTAAAAATATATATCTTTTTAATAATTGTTGGTAAACTGCCTGATTTTTTTATTGTGCTTGTTGAATGATATTTAATTAGAAAAAGTAACAAGACGAGAATTAAATCCAATTTTTGTAAAGTGGAATAAATAAGTGACTTCAAATTAAGGTTTCATTTTTCATTTTATGCAAAGAGATAGAAATTCACCTGCATCTCATATTTTTGGTCTAATAATTATTATTTTTTAATTATACCTTACAGTTAAATAAAATTATTTTTAATTGTAACTATTTTTAATTTAATTATATATTAATTGTCATCCACCCTAATTCTCATGGGTATCTACAAAAATTTTATTTTTTAACGTTATTTTACTTTATATAATTTTTTGTTTGTTTAAAATATTCCCATAAAACAGGAGACCTCAATACACCTGTGAAAATTCTCATTTCTACTAATTACAGACAATAATTAATTAAGAAAAGCAGAAACTCTCATACATTTTTGAAAAATTAATTAAAATTTCCTGATGACTATTTTATAATATTTTTTTTAAATTCAATTCCATTATTAAAATGAACAGAAAATTTGTCATATACTTGTAATAATTAGTATTATTCAAAAAATTTGAATTTAACACAAAATTTTGATACAATTTAAATATAACTGAAATTTTCCAGACTTTAAAAAGATATAGAAATAAAATTTTACTAAACCAAAGCTTAACTTACGGTGTTTAATTTTTCAAATGACGGCCGAACAGTGGGAACGAAATTATATTGAGATAGGGATGCCTGTAGACACAGTAGCTTGTGAATTCAGACCTTATCAGACGTAGAGCGTTGAATGAATTAACCTGAAGTGTTTATTATTACAGCAATTTTTAGATTTTTTTTTTTAGGTAAGGATTACTACTCCTACGCTGTATTATTTTTTTAGTCGGCTTCCTTGGCGCGAATGCTGAGTCTCAGCCTTTCGTCCGGAGGTCACGGGTTCGAATCCCAGTCAGGCATGGCATTTTCACACGCTACAAAAATTTTCATTTATCTCATCCTCTGACGTAATACCTATCGATGGTCTCGGAGGTTAAAAATAACGAACAAAGCAAATAAAAGCTGTATTATTTTTAAGAGAGAAGAGAGAAGAGGTACTTGGCGGACAAGAAACATTCCTTTGCTTGTCTCTTTAGTCGTGAAGAATGCTTTCGGGTCGATTCCATGGAAACATATTAATGCGGCCATGGTTGAAAAGGGAATTAGCCCGTACTTGAGAAGGCAAGTAGAGGAATACCTCAAAAGTCGCAGCTGTAAAGTCAAGGCGCAAGAGCAAGAGATATCCTTTAGTATGAGCGCCGGAGTACCGCAGGGCTCAGTCCTTGGACCACTTTTATGAGTCATTGCCTTTGATGGTGTGCTTCGGCTAACATTTCCTGAGGGTGTACAAATTATAGCATACGCAGATGATCTGGCAATCCTTGTGCAGGCCAGAACGATCGATGAAGTTAAAAACAAGGCAAACGCTGCATTAGAGACAGTCGGTAGATGGCTCATTGATAGGGGATTGCAGCTTTCGATTGAAAAATGTAAATACATTAAATTCACTGGAAAACGTGTATTGCAGCCAGTAGATATATGAATTGGAGACTATAATATTGAGGAAGTAACAGTATTAAAATATCTTGACGTCATCTTACAGAAAAACTGCAGATTTACTGAGCAGGTACTAAGTGTCTGTCAGAGTGCGGAGAAACTGACTAAATGCCTAAATATAATTTTGTCAAAGCAGAGCGCTCCTCGGGCATCAAAAAGAAGAGTTTTAGCGACAACCGTAGTGTCAACAATGATGTATGCCGTGCCGGCATGGAGTTGTGCTCTCACTATTAGCAGAAATAGAGACAGGTTGAAGAGAGCACACAGGAGGATACTACTGGGAGTAGTATCTGCCTATAGAACTGTTTCTTACGAGGCGCTCTGTGTGCTCTCAGAAATCTTACCGATTGACCTTATCGCCAGATATAGAACTGACAGGTTTTTAGGGAGAGCAGAAAATGAAGTCAGAGAAAACATACATAGAATCTGGCAGGAGAGATGGGCGGAGGCTGGAGTGGCTGGATGGACAAGAACCTTAATTCCAGAATTAACAGGATGGATGAACAGGCGGCATGGAGAAACTGACTATTGGATCACCCAGTTCCTGACGGGACATGGGTGTTTCAATGGTTATCTCCATAAGGTGGGAAGAAGGAATGAACCCACGTGCATGTACTGCGAACAGGACGATGATTCTGAGCATACGTTTTTAGTATGTAATAAATGGATAAGACTAAGACATGACGCGGGTATTCATGGAAAAACGCCGAAGGAAACCATGGAATTCATGCTCAGCCGTAAGGAGAACTGGAGGAAGGTCGCCGATTATATAAAGACAGTACTAAAACAGAAGAATGAAGATGAAAGAAGTATGGGTTTCTAGTATATTAGGTTGGGTGGACAGCCTCAGCGGTGAGAGCCAGCATGCTTAGGAACACCTAAGCATGGTTTCAATGATCCGCTGAGGACTCCTTGGGGTGTGTTGTAGGGACAAGAGAGTATTATGAAAGTTCCGGGGATCACATCACGACTTGTAGGTATGATGTGGTTCCATAGAGGACATAATAGAGAATAAAAAATCTCAAAAGAGCCACCGGTAGGTCTGACCTGCCATGGCGGTATATAGCCGGTAGGCGGGGAGGGCCTATTAGAGTAATGAACACTCCCCTAGGTGACGTAATACCATCAAGTCGGTCCGGCCCAGGGGATTTGAGAAAAAAAAATATGCAAGCTACAAGTTCTGAAATGTTAAAACATTCGTAAGGTTTTATTTGTGCAATATTATCATACTTTGAATGAGTAAATTAGGTTTAAATTTGGCTTTTATAAATGATACATCCCCTTTAATATGATGTTCCTTCAAACCAGATACCCAAGATATGACTTCCTCGCTCTCCAAACCCTAAGATTTGCACTGATTTTATGCGAAATTTTTTTTTAAGCACATGATATAAATCATACAGTTAATGCTTGAGAAAAAATAGGAAGCGAAAACAATAAAGCATTACATTTAAAATCATTATTTCATACTGCGGAAGAAAAATGTTTAAAGTTTTTCCACTTTTTTCTTATCTGAATCACCATTCTAGAATTTTTTGTAAAACGTTATTATTTTTAATAAAGAAGAAAGAATAATTATAAAAAAAGTTCCTCAATACTTAAAATCATTTTAATATAAACAGGTATCATACAATAAGTTTTATTTATTTTTGTTATCTAAAGGTGGAACCGATTTAAATATTTGTTCTTAATAAGTCTTTATTTTTGAAAAATAAAGATATTTTAATTTAAAAGAAATACGTATGTACATAATTCAGAGAGTACATCTAAACAAAAGTTCAATATTATTCCGAAAAAACATTTTTATTAGAAATTAGGAAATAAATTTTTCCAGTCACAGCAGTTACACCTAACAGTTATTCTTTGCTGTACCGATGTGTACTGTCAGGTTATAATCGTTATTTATCAGAAATATCAACAGTGATACTTGTGAACAGGTTAGAGAAGAACATATATGGGGGGTACACTGCGGGACAAGAAATTAGGAATAAATTTGGTACTAAACAAAATTAAACAAAGACTATTCATCTCTTAATATGAATGAAGATATCCAAAAAGTATATTGTAATGAGAATAAATGGGAACTTAACAAAAATCAAGGAAAAAGTCTAAATGAGAAACAAAAGTATCACTAAATCTTTTCAAAATTATTAAAAAAGAACAGTGATGAAGTAGGAATTCTTGATGTAAAATGTTTCAAGCAAAAATACTTCTAAATAGGAAGAGGAGCAAATAAATTTTATTAAGTTAAAAAATAAATAATGTTATAAAGTTTTAAAATTTAAATATTTTATATCTAACATTTGAAAGTATATTTATTAAAATACAATAAATAAGAAATATTGTTAAATTAAAATATATGAAAACATTTACCAATAAATAAATAAAAATATAAAACATTTCCTTTGATATAAAACATAATAATGAACTCTACAAGAAAAGTTTTTCTATTCCCAAGTTGTTTAATCAAATTTCACTTTAAATTCATTTTTTATTTTAAAATGATATCTTTTAACTTTAATAAATATTAAATGTATGTGTATAATACGTATATAGAATATAGAAGAAAATATTTTAAAATGGAAAATTTTTCAATTCTATTTTCTTTATATAACTTGCACAACCTTACCCGGAAGAAAAAAAATAAAAAACGAAAACTAAGAATAATATTATAATAACTGGATAGATAAGTTTTTGATATATCATATTTTCAGAGAATAAATGTAACAAATTATTTAATTATAAAAAAATATTTTTCTATCTCGGAAACAAAACAATCTGATGTGGTCGTCACATGACTTCCTTGTATCCCTATTAAATTACATATACGCTATTTTAAAATGATAAGTACTTAAAATTTTATATCATTAATAACTTCTGATATTAATGCATATTTTTTTTTTTTTATTGTTATTATTGAATTATTATTTATTGTAAAAATTATTTTACAATCAGTGATTAATAAATAAATATATTTAAATTAAAAAAAAAAAAATTATAAAAAAGGAGATGAAGTCTGATTCGAACCGACGTGCCTTCCCCTTCTAAGATCCAAAATTTCATTAATTAAAATTTCTTTTGACTATAACTTTAAAACCAATGAAAATTAGTACCATTTATGTATATCGTTGAAAAGCTTTCAATGAGGCTTTTAATCCAGCTAAAAGAAAGTCAAAAATCCAAATTGTTTTGGATTTTGGGCTTTTTTTGTACACTTTTGGTTCATTCGATTGCAATCAAAACAGGAGGTTGCCAACCAGATGTTACAACAGCCCTAAATCCAAAATTTCAATACCTTACTATGGCTAATCGTTTTTGAGTTATACATACGTACGTACGTAGAGAAGTCACGCCGAAACTAGCCAAAATGGATTCAGGGATGGTCAAAATGGATATTTCTGTTGAAATCTGAAAACAGAAATTTCACAATACTTCTTACAAGGAATTATAAAGTCTTCTGTAGTTCGGCGCAAGAAGATCAACTTTGCGTTATTTTATTTTGTTTCCTTTTGAAATAGGATAAATTGTTTGTGATCTAAAATAAAAAAAATAAAAACTTTTATCGATAAAAATTAGTTCTATGTCAAAATGCACAACAGTAAAAAATAAATAATTTTCAACTTACTACTGTGACTCACTACATAAGCGCGTATGTAAAATACACCACTACAGTCAACATAATCTCAAATTTTTTTCGACTTTAAATTGAGCGCAACTCAACAACTACTCAACCAATCTTGAACAAATTTTCACATACAAAACTTCGTATATACTAGTACAGCCAACCTAAATTTCAATGGAATCAAGCTTGTAATTTTAGAGATTTTCAAGTTACATACTTACATGCATAGGCCTCTACATATATATATATATATACATAGGCCTCGTATTATAAAAAAGGCATTTTCATATTCCTCATACCTCAAAACATAAAGAAAATTCATTTTCACCCCCTCCCTAAACCTACCAACACAAACCATGCGACCGAAAGTAAAACCGTATCTTTCCTCGAAAAGTAAGTAAAAACTGATAATGATCAACCACGTGGTTATTATGTCCAGTCCTGATTACTACTCAGTTACGTCATTAATTGATAAATATTTGTACATATTTAAGTAATATAAATAAATATAAAGTAATTTAGCATAATTTTATGTTTATCAGTCCTTTAAAAATATTGATCATTTTTTAGAACTGATTAACAGTTTTAAAATATTGAATATTACGCAATTATTACTGAGACATAAGAAATTGTGTAATTTTAAATAAATTGGTTGATAGCTCTTTTATACTTTTACAGACGATGAAACATGAAAACAGAAATTTTAACATTCAAATTATGGTAAGTGTACAGTAACGTTAAATTCAAAAAAAAAGGTATTATAATAAAAATAAATTAAATTTACGAAAAAAAATAAGGCTACATGAAAGACTAAGTTATCACTAAATTTATTTAATCAAATAGGAAAATACTGGCTACTGGGCGGCTCAAATCTTAAGAGTTCTTTGACCCTCACTAGTAAACCTTCGTGGCGAAGGTTTACTAGTGAGGGTCAGGATAAACGATAAAGGAAGTGGCTTCCTTTATCGTTTAACCTTTAACCGTTATTTTCTCTGCTCTGTTTCCTTATGATTTTTTTAACCTTGATACAGCCACATTATTTTGACTTTTTTTAATATTACCTGTATTAACCTATTGCGATCTCTCTTCTGCATACGATTTTCTTAGTATTGGTACATGAGAAACCTCTATAATCAATCACTTTTAAATACTTAAATACTGTTGTTACACGCGGGATAATACATTTAATTCTTATTTCTTTATTAAAATAAAAAAAAAAATAGATCACAATCAAATGGTTTATAACCACCTTATATGAGAAAAAGATTTAAATTTGAAGAATGAAGTGATTTTCCGTTGCTGTTTTCAACGAGTTGAATATATTGTTACATATCAACGCTCCAAGCTAACCAACGTGTAAATGATAATCAGGCTTACAAGTAACAGCTTTATTTATTTATTTTTTTTTTTATTACACTGGGTATAAACAAAAGAAAAACATGATTCTCGAAGGAAGAAACTCTGACTAGTGGCACTCAGACCCCAAATTACTTATGTGTATAAAAAAAGCCATAAAACAACTGGCAGAGATAAAGTAAACCACCAAATTAATTTATTAATTTCTGTGGAAAATTTTATTGCATCCACTTTTTCTGTTCAATAGAGGAAATAATACATTTTTGCGTTTTTATAAATTATAAGTACTAGGAGTTTATTAAGTGGCAAGTTTCACCAGCTAGAAAACTTATATTAAATTATACTTCTGAGTTCTGTAGAGATTATTTTTGATCTAGGTATTCCAGTTGTTCAGATCTAATAACTAATTTATTGGACAAAAATTGAAATTCATGAGTTACCCTGCTTAGTGTTATCATCTCTTAATTATAGTTTGAATTAACGAGCAAAACAATCATATAGCAACAACCATCATCTCTAAAATGCTAAATCCATAATCAGATGAAGAATGTAATCAACTGGTGAGTTTCAATAAAAATAGATAAGCCATTAATAATACTTTTTGAGTGATACTCAAAATACATACTTTCATTGTATTATTAGGAGTAAAATAAAATTTAATATAATGAAATTTTTTATTGCATTGTTTTAATTTTCAAGTTCAAACCTTTCTGAGTAAATTTAAAAAAAATTATTAATTTTATCGTAATTAAACATGTTAAGCAATACGAATTAAATAAAAAAAAAAAAAAAAAAAAAAAGAGATAAATAACTTTTAAGATTACTGAAGTCAACGTCTCTGAAAGGAAACCATCAGGTCAAGAACCAATAAAATGAAACTAATCTATCGATTAACAACGTACACTTACAGTAAAAAATCAATGTCAATGAACTCTAAACTAAGACACTATGCGACAGCCGTTCGTCTAGTAGCTCGATATGCGGCTTGACATTTAACATGAAAATTAAATTCAATAAGTTATAAACAAAAGGATGAAGAACACTCAGAAAGGTCATAGAACCTATCGAAGACGAAGAAGAATACAGAAAATACAAAAATGAACTGCACAAGTATATAAAGAAAATATAATTAAAAAAAAAAACTGCTTTCTACGGTCACGTATAAAAAAATTCCTAAGACTATTTAGACACTTTAAAAATCTAAGAATCAATAACAATTGGATCAGATAAACTGAAAACGACATGGAGTAACGAAACTAACAAAAGAAAAGATATCAAACAACGTTCACCACTGAAAAAAAATTGCAAAATATCTCAGGTTTCCAAAAAAAAACTAAAACAAAGGAAGAATTGGTCCTGCAGGGAAGAAAGAAAAAACCCAGGAAATTTTATAATTTTGTTATCTACCAATAAATTATACTTCCCTTAAAAAAACGATCTAGTAAAGACCATACAAACTGTTTTATAACAGAAGATATTGAAATTATATACACGAGAGCACACACACACACACATACATACATGAATAATCTAACACAATTATTGGATTATCAACTAAAATGAACGTCATAAAGAAATTATTCTAATAAAAATCGTATTCAATTCCTAACATTTTTAGAGTATGTTCCATTATCTAATAATATGACCCAAATAAATAGGAAATAACAGAGCTGGTATTTTGTATTCTTATATTACACCCGTATTTACCAATCTGTGTATTCCATTTACCATTCTAATTACTATTCTCCAAAATGCGAATATAAATTTCTAAATGTCTCAATGTATTATTGGTCTTCCGTTTTATTCCATTTTATTATTTGATTTTATTCCATTTTGTTCCATAATTTACTCCTTAACATCATATCGAAAGCTTTTTCATATCAAATAAATATGAATAAACAAAATATACGAGTTAAATTCCATTTTTACTTCCTTGTACAAAATATAGGAAGGATTGTGAACGCGAAAAATTTCGGTTTTCATATTTCAAAGGAAATATCAATTTTGACCATACCTGATTCTAGTTTGACTATTTTCGGCGTGACGTCTATACGTACGTACGTACGATGTACATATTTCGCATAACTCAAGAACGATTAGCCGTGGGATGTTGAAACTTTTGATTTAGGACTGTTGTAAAATCTAGTGGTGCACTTTTGATTGCAACCGACTGAACCAAAAGTGTCCAAAACGCTTAAAATCCCAAAACTTTGGATTCTGAACTTTTTCTTAACTACAGTAATAAGCCCTCATTGAGTGCTTTTCAACGATGTATCATAATTTGTACTTAGTTTCATTGGTATCAGAGTTATAGCCAAATAAAAATTTAATTAATGAAATTTTGGATCTTAGAAACGGAAGGTTTCTAAGATCCAAATCCGGAAGGTTAACTGTTAACCTCTGACTGTAAAAAAGTTTTACAATAAATAATATTCCAATAATAACAATAAAAAATGTGAAAAAATATCAGTAGTTATTAATAAAAAGAATTTTATGTACTTTTTATTAAAAAAAAAAAAAAAAAAAAAAAAAATGTGTATACATAATTTAATAGTTGTACAAGGAAGTTATTTGATGTCCACAATCAGATTTTTAAATAGAAAATTTACTTAAATTCACCTTTTACTCTTTTATATACACTTTACATAATAGAATTAATTTCCCTTTTTTAAAATAATAATATTTTCAACACCAAAATTCTATACATTTATAATCAGCCTTTTTGAAAATCTGTTTGTTCGTTCATTAAAAGAATATCTGAAATCAGTATCGAACGATGTAACTAAAATATTCGAATACAGTTTTAACCAGCATTTAAGAAACTTATAACTGCAATTTCTGAATCCTTCTTTGTTTCTGGTTATAGTTTAAACAGCCAGATTTTTTTGTTACTTATTTATACATACTTTTCAATAACATCGTTGTTTTAAATAATAAAATTAAAATTTACTTGAATATTAAATGCACTTAAAATAGTTTTATAAGTAATTTTTAATTTAATTGTTTTTTTTAATTCAATTTAAATTATATATAATCGTTATAAGATAATAAAATTTAATATTGTATTGTAATTAATTTTTTTTAATGTTGCTTGACATTTTATTATTTAATAAAATGTCAAGCAACTTTTAAGACTAACCTTGAAAGAACAAAAATAATGTAATGTTTTATTAATGCAATTTTAATGTAGTTACCGAGTAAGACAGATAATTTATTATGTCCCCACTGAACGCAATTCTTAACTACTTATGTTCCAACATTCCTATTAACAACTATTAAAACAATTAATGATTAAACATACATGTAGCAGAGAGGGAGCTAAAATGCAATAATAAATATATGTATCATTAAAATTAAATTAAAATTTTTAATGATGCATTTCGTAAAAAGAAAGCAATCTTTATTTATATTTTTTTTTTTATAAACGGTGAGCTTAATTTTTATTTTTACTATTTAGACCTAGACTTAACTTAATAAATTTACAAAAAGTTCCGAGTACACTTGAAGAATTTTTTTCAGAAATCACCTTTTTAATTATATATATATATATATATATATATATATATATATATATATAAACTGTTTATACATATATATATATATCGACGTTTCGTCCAAGATGTAGCACTTTATCAAGACAAACCACAAATAACAAAAAACAACACCAGCAAACACTTAAATATATTTAAGTATTTAAATATAAATTATATTAAAATAATGAAAAAAATATATATAAATAAAAGATACATTAAAAAATATAAAATACAAAAGATATATTTAATTATATTTATTTATTTTTTACAGTTATTATTTTATATATATATACAGGGTCATTCACGGGAACCGGATGTTTTTAAAATAATCATAAAAAATTGAATATTTAATTTAAAAAAGTTTTATTGGTACTGAAACACTTGTTAATTCAAAGCATTTGTTACTTACTCATGAACAAAAGATTATGTCCGGCAAGTGATGTCCATTTTGGGCAATACATTGTTGTAGCCTTTCACGGTAACTGGCCTCAATTCTTTGCAGCATGTCTACATCAATCTGGGTGACGTGATGACGAATTGCGATCTTTAGGTCCTCCAATATACGCGGTTTATTGTCGTACACACGCGATTTCAGAAACCCCCACAGAAAAAAATTGCAACTACTCAAGTTGGGGGACCGAGGGGGCCAAGGAATGTCACCGAATCTGGAAACGATCCGTCCCGGAAACAAGTTACGGAGAACAGCCATCGTTACCCTCGCTGTGTGCGCTGTAGCTCCATCCTGCTGGAATAACACATTTTGAAAATCGATTCCCCGCTTTCGTAACTCAGGGATGAAAAACATATTCAACATCGCAATGTAAAGATCAGCTGTTACAGTTACGACAGCGTCATTTTCTTCAAATAAATATGGTCCAATAACACCGACCTTTCCTATTGCGCACCAGACAGTCACCTTTGGGTTATGAAGTGGTCTCTCGTGAAGCTGATGTGGGTTTCTTTCTGCCCAATACCGACAATTCTGTTTGTTGACGAAGCCATTCAGATGAAAATGGGCTTCGTCACTCATTAACAATAACAAATTTTCATTTTCTTCAAATCAAAAATGGTAAGCATTTGTCGACAAAATTGTAATCGCTGCGTAAAATCTTGCTCGTTTTACTGCTACACGACGGCTATCTTGTAAGGATGGAAATGCAGGTCTGTATGCAGAATTCGTCTTATACAGAATTCTGTATGCAGAATTCGTACTTGTCTCATTTGAAGCGCTGCTGAATGCCTCTGAATTGAGCGGCGTGGGCTTCTGACAATGGCTTCCCTTACTCGTTCGATGTTCTCCGGAGTGCTAGCAGTTCGTCGGGGACCCGGTGGTTTTTTCTTCAATTTTGAACCACTTGTTCGAAGGTTGGTTACCCTTTGCAATATTGTATTACGAGAAGGGACACTTGCATTACGATGGATATTAAACTGACGGCAGAAATCTCGCTGAACAGCAGTTACGGATTCGTCATTTCGCACAAAACTGTCATACGCGCACAGGCGTTGGTATAGCGTCCACGGCTCCATCTCAACGACTAAAATGTAAATGCTATGAACAAAGGAAACGTCAGATACCAGCCACGTGCCCCTCCCACCACGAACGCCCGAGTACAACCCACTTCAAAAACATCCGGTTCCCGTGAATGATCCTGTATATTCCAAAGATAAAATTTTTTTTTTTTTTTTTGTCTTCAGTCATTTGACTGGTTTGATGCAGCTCTCCAAGATTCCCTATCTAGTGCTAGTCGTTTCATTTCAGTATACCCTCTACATCCTACATCCCCAACAATTTGTTTTACATACTCCAAACGTGGCCTGCCTACACAATTTTTCCCTTCTACCTGTCCTTCCAATATTAAAGCGACTATTCCAGGATGCCTTAGTATGTGGCCTATAAGTCTGTTTCTTCTTTTAACTATATTTTTCCAAATGCTACTTTCTTCATCTATTTGCCGCAATACCTCTTCATTTGTCACTTTATCCACCCATCTGATTTTTAACATTCTCCTATAGCACCACATTTCAAAAGCTTCTAATCTTTTCTTCTCAGATACTCCGATTGTCCAAGTTTCACTTCCATATAAAGCGACACTCCAAACATACACTTTCAAAAATCTTTTCCTGACATTTAAATTCATTTTTGATGTAAACAAATTATATTTCTTACTGAAGGCTCGTTTAGCTTGTGCTATTCGGCATTTTATATCGCTCCTGCTTCGTCCATCTTTAGTAATTTTACTTCCCAAATAACAAAATTCTTCTACCTCCATAATCTTTTCTCCTCCTATTTTCACATTCAGTGGTCCATCTTTGTTATTTCTACTACATTTCATTACTTTTGTTTTGTTCTTGTTTATTTTCATGCAATAGTTTTTGCGTAGGACTTCATCTATGCCGTTCATTGTTTCTTCTAAATCCTTTTTACTCTCGGCTAGAATTACTATATCATCAGCAAATCGTAGCATCTTTATCTTTTCACCTTGTACTGTTACTCCGAATCTAAATTGTTCTTTAACATCATTAACTGCTAGTTCCATGTAAAGATTAAAAAGTAACGGCGATAGGGAACATCCTTGTCGGACTCCCTTTCTTATTAGGGCTTCTTTCTTATGTTCTTCAATTGTTATTGTTGCTGTTTGGTTCCTGTACATGTTAGCAATTGTTCTTCTATCTCTGTATTTGAACCCTAATTTTTTTAAAATGCTGAACATTTTATTCCAGTCTACGTTATCGAAAGCCTTTTCTAGGTCTATAAACGCCAAGTATGTTGGTTTGTTTTTCTTTAATCTTCCTTCTACTATTAATCTGAGGCCTAAAATTGCTTCCCTTGTCCCTATACTTTTCCTGAAACCAAATTGGTCTTCTCCTAACACTTCTTCCACTCTCCTCTCAATTCTTCTGTATAAAATTCTAGTTAAGATTTTTGATGCATGACTAGTTAAACTAATTGTTCTGTATTCTTCACATTTATCTGCCCCTGCTTTCTTTGGTATCATAACTATAACACTTTTTTTGAAGTCTGATGGAAATTCCCCATTTTCATAAATATTACACACCAGTTTGTATAATCTATCAATCGTTTCCTCACCTGCACTGCGCAGTAATTCTACAGGTATTCCGTCTATTCCAGGAGCCTTTCTGCCATTTAAATCTTGTAATGCTCTCTTAAATTCAGATCTCAGTATTGTTTCTCCCATTTCATCCTCCTCAACTTCCTCTTCTTCCTCTATAACACCATTTTCTAATTCATTTCCTCCGTATAACTCTTCAATATATTCCACCCATCTATCGACTTTACCTTTCGTATTATATATTGGTGTACCATCTTTGTTTAACACATTATTACATTTTAATTTATGTACCCCAAAATTTTCCTTAACTTTCCTGTATGCTCCGTCTATTTTACCAATGTTCATTTCTCTTTCCACTTCTGAACACTTTTCTTTAATCCACTCTTCTTTCGCCAGTTTGCACTTCCTGTTTATAGCATTTCTTAATTGCCGATAGTTCCTTTTACTTTCTTCATCACTAGCATTCTTATATTTTCTACGTTCATCCATCAGCTGCAATATATCGTCTGAAACCCAAGGTTTTCTACCAGTTCTCTTTATTCCGCCTAAGTTTGCTTCTGCTGATTTAAGAATTTCCTTTTTAACATTCTCCCATTCTTCTTCTACATTTTCTACCTTATCTTTTTTACTCAGACCTCTTGCGATGTCCTCCTCAAAAATCTTCTTTACCTCCTCTTCCTCAAGCTTCTCTAAATTCCACCGATTCATCTGACACCTTTTCTTCAGGTTTTTAAACCCCAATCTACATTTCATTATCACCAAATTATGGTCGCTATCAATGTCTGCTCCAGGGTAAGTTTTGCAGTCAACGAGTTGATTTCTAAATCTTTGCTTAACCATGATATAATCTATCTGATACCTTGCAGTATCGCCTGGCTTTTTCCAAGTGTATATTCTTCTATTATGATTTTTAAATTGGGTGTTGGCAATTACTAAATTATACTTCGTGCAAAACTCTATAAGTCGGTCCCCTCTTTCATTCCTTTTGCCCAGCCCGTATTCACCCACTATATTTCCTTCCTTGCCTTTTCCAATGCTTGCATTCCAATCTCCAACTATTATTAAATTTTCATCTCCTTTTACGTGTTTAATTGCTTCATCAATCTCTTCGTATACACATTCTACCTCATCATCATCATGGGCGCTTGTAGGCATATAAACGTTAACAATCGTTGTCGGTTTAGGTTTTGATTTTATCCTTATTACAATGATTCTATCGCTATGCGTTTTGAAGATAAAATTAGTAAATAAAATTTAAGATAGTTAAACATTTTGTCTTTTTAAGTTTTTGTAAGATTCTACGAAGAAATAAAAAATTATGAAAATTTGTAAAAAGAAGAAGGAAAGACACGCTGAAGTGAAGAAGGCGATATGGAAAAAGATACAACGGATAGAAAAATCACTAACTAGGAACCTTCCTATAATATACAGAAAACAACTGATAATAATAACGTTTATAGAAAAATCTAAAACATTGGTTATTCTTTAAAAAATCTTTCTCAAAATATAAAATGAGTTTTATATGACATATTCGTTCAGAAAGAATTTTAAAAAACGAATTCTATAAGAAAAATGAAAATAAATTTAAATTACATTTTGTGGTATTCATTTTAAAAATATTCTATCTTTCATTTTGTGGGATTCGTTGTCAGTATGTAAATAGTTTTTATGTTGCATTAAAAAAAAAAATTAGATTGAAAATGTTGTCAAAAAGGAAGGTTCTGTTATTGAAATAAGTACGAACACTGTGAATTTGCGTAACGAACAAAACGTGGTAGAAAACGCTTGCGAGATTCAATATTATCTGATGAAGACCTACATGTAAATATTAACATTGTTAATGTGTTATGTAAGTAAGATTCCAACATTTACGTATTTTACTTTACGAATAGGAGAAATTTACTTACTTCTCTTACCATCTGATCAAACAGTTAGAGATTATTTGCCTGATGTCTTATGCAGTAAGGACTACTGAAATTAGGTAAGACAAGAAATATATATAAAGAGTATTTCTAAATTAGTTATAGAAAAGTAACCTTTAATATATATATACTTCACAATTACGGAAGTTTTTTCTGTTCAAAAGCCAAGTCTTTTCCAGAGTAAAAAGGCTTTAGTATACAGAGTTAGTCATGAAGAATGTAATAAACTTTCAGGAGTTCTTCTCCCAATGAAATCAAAGAAGAAGGTTCATTAAAAACAGATATTCGGAAACGCTTCGTTACCAAGTGTCAGCTGGCGAAAAATTTCTGCGCCTTAGGTAAAATTAAGCAAGAATGTTATTCTTGGGACCCAAATTAAGGGATACATTTAGTGGTTTTATATGAAATCTAACCTAAAAAAAAGAAGTCCCAGAACTGCAATTTTAATTGTTAGTTTTTGAGAAATCTGGCGTAAAAGACATAAAATTGGGGTCGAAAACAAACTATTTAATGTTTGACTCAAAATAACTGGATAATAAATACGGTTTGGTTTAGTGGTGAACTCGTCATCGCAAATCAGCTGATTTTGAAGTCAAGAGTTCTAAGGTTCAACTCCCCTCATGCTAGGCAGTTACTTTTATACGGATTTGAATACTAGATCGTGGATACCGGTGGTTTTAGTAGGTGGTTGGATTTCAATTAATCACACATAACAGGAATGGTTGACCTGAGACTGTAAAAGACTACACTTCATTTATACATATTATCCTCATTCACTCATCCTCTGAAGTAATAGTGTACGGTGGTGTTCCGAAGGCTAACAATTTTTTTTTTTAAAATCAATGTTATAAAAACAAAATAATTAAATATATTATAAAAATAACAGATACAGCAATAAACAATAAAACTATCTTTAAAAAAAATTAAATAAACTGCGGAAAATCTTCTCCACCATTCTGGATACAACAATCTACCCGACGAACAATCATCAAAGTTTTTTGGTGGTTTTCTGTATTTCAACAAGATTGTTTTATCATAATTGTACCGCAGTGAATATTCTAATAACTAATTCTTCTCTTGTATTATACTTTTAGTCATATACTAACGATTTCAAGCTGCCTTACATGTAATAATCTAGAGGTGTTAAGTCAGACAATCTTGGAGGCCAGTTGGTAATCTATTGTGACCAATCCAACTGATTAAAAAACTCACATTTAAGTGTTGTCTAATAACTAGAAAAAAGTGTGGAGTTGCCCAACCATGCTGGAAAATTACCTGCCATCTGAGGAACACCTTCCAGTAAATCTGACAAATTAGTTTGCAAAAGGTTTAAATATAAATCAGGGTGAAATCTTTCGATACCCGACACTCACTACCGAAGCGTTTCCGAAACGTATCTTCATTAGAACATTCTTCTTTACTTTCACCAGCAAAATATGTCCTAAATTTTTGATAAGTTGTTTGTGAATCACTCTGTATAAAAAAAAATATATCACTTTAATTTTGTAGATATTTAGTTGATTGACAAAACATTTCTGAGAATTATATTCCTACCCAGTTCTTTTTTTATTAAAATAACCTAACGATTTGAGATACCAAAGATCATTTGTTTGAAAACTTTGATTCTTTCATAATAGACTTAATCCAAAATCAGAACGATTTTTTTTTTAAGGTAATTAACACGCAAGGTAAATCATACGTAGTTTTCCTAATTTTAATAAAATGTCATTTGTTTCAATTATCTATTTTTGTTATATTCTGGAATACCTTTAAAAAAAAAACAAGAAAAATTCCCATTTCTCATCAATATTTATTATTTTATTTTTAAATGAATTTGCTTTTAGTTTATATCAATATATATTTAACACATAAAGTAAATAACGATAAAGAAAATTTTACACTTTTCGTCACATTGTAGACAAAATACGATAATATCGTCTATCACGACTATCCTCAAATTTTGAATTATTTTTATGTATGAAGCATATTCATAGAATAAGGGCCCATCGGCTTATGTATAAAAATTAGTCGATTTGAACATAGTTTCTCGCATGCAAGGCCATCTATCGCTATTTACGAAGCCAGTGCAGTTGTTTGATTTCGTAGTCGTTTGCCTGCCGGTGAATGCAGTTCGCAATATCCGCGATAATCGTTTCTCCCGCCAGTTGTAAGTGCGCGCTGTAATTAGATTTTTGTGTGCAAAAGGATCTTCAGCTGTTGAAATTCATCGGAAGTTGTGCCTAGTGTATTTATGTACCTACAGTAATGAGTGAAGGAAAAGTTAGACGATGGTGTCGAGACCTTAAAAGTGGCCGCATAACAAATATCGGAATGGTAGGCCCAGTACTCAGACCAACGAAATCGTGGAACAAGTGAACCGAATACTGCGATGTGGTCGGCGATTGACGATTATTGCTCTGGCTGATGAATTTCCGCATGTTGGACGCACCTCTAACCACGATTGTCAAAGAAAAGCTCGGATATCACAAATTGTGTGCAATCTGGATACCGAATACTCACTGACCAACACAATGAGCGAAGAATGTGCAGTGGACGAGCGTTTTTGGACCTCTATCAACAAGATGGAAATGATTTGTTTTCCCATAATGTTAAGGGCGATGGAGACGTGGACTTCCTACACCAAAGTAGAATCGAAACAACAGTCAGTCAATGCAGTGGCACCATTCAAGTTCCCCGAAACCGAAAAAGTTTAAGCAATCTCCGTACTCGAGTCGAAAAATGTTCGCTACCATTTTTTGGGACGAAAAGGGTGTCATTTGGTTGATTTCATGGAACGTGGATCAACAATTACAGCTGACGTGTTTTGCGAAACACTCACCAAACTGAGACGTGCGATCCAAAATTAACGACGCGGGAAACAGTCGCCCGACGTCATCCTCCTTCACGTCAACGCGCGTCCTAACACCGCTGCCTTAACCAAGAAGAAGATTCAAGATTTTGTTGAAAACGTTTTGATCACCTTCCATATAGTCCCGACCTTGCACCTAGCGACTACTTCCTCTTCTTGCATTTGAAAAAGTGGTTTGGTGGACAACGGTTTGAAAATGACAAGGAACTCAAGCCTGCCTTTGTCAACCGGTTCAATTTCTAGGCGGCGAACTTCTATGCAGAGGGGTTAAACAAATTGGTGCAGCGTTACGAAAAGTGCTCAGAACTGAACTGTGTGGAAAAGTGAAGTAGTTATGTAGTAAACTAAATCTAAGTAAAAACCTTTTCTCACGAGTTAATTCTTTTTTAATTACCAAGTGGCCCTTACTTTATGAATATGCCTCGTAGTTTTCTCCTCCTAACGATAATACAAATTGATAACAGCTAAATAAATAAATATGGAAACAAGAAGATAATTTTAGGAGCATTAGTAAAGCTGCGATATTTCGAAAAATAGGATGGAGGAAAATAAAAGTCTTTCGAAATTTGATCTATTATCGGCGTGAAAGGTAAATTCTTACCTACACGTTTTCTGAGTACATTAGACTATATATTGTAGCAGATTAAACGCATTGACATTTTTTTACAACATATACTATACTCTTGACGATAAGAATGTCCGTAAAACAGCGGAAAATGCATTCTGGGTGGAATAATTCTAATGCTTTAAGGTGTTTATCACAGGAAATTATCGTACTGATAAATACGTGTGTGTATATATATACATATATACACACAAATAATTACTTACGTATTATATCTCGGTTTTACAATATAAATTACATTTTATTTATAAAGAAATTTGTTCTTTATTATCTGTTTGTATATAATATTATAGATATTACAAATTTATTTTTATAAGCGACTAGATAAAAGAAAACAATTTAAGTTTTGATTAATAAAATAAAAAATATTCGTGTACAAGAAAAAAAAAACAATATGATAAAAATAAAACGTGGTAATAAATAGATCATCCTACTGTTAATGCGAATGGAAATCAAAACTGATACGCTAGGAGATACGCCTAATAATATCAAAATCTTTTTCAAGGACGTAACAGAGTAAAGAAACGCAACAGCCGACAAAATATAATTGGATATTCACGCAACTAATAACCTCCAGATTACGTAAAGAAAAAAATATAACCGAACAAGAATAGGTATTACAATTGTAACAAAAGTTCAGTACAACGTAGATCCTAGTCTAGGTTGGCCAGTCCTCATTTCACGCGAGTTGGCACGGACAATGGATGAACAGAATTTACTGTAGTGACTAACCTATAGATATTAGTTGTGTAACTTGTGTAATACTGTAACACTGAATCTCAATAGTTGTGAAGCCAAACCAATACAATTCAGGTAGCCTGTATTCGTTCAGGTAAACGGGAGATCGATTAATATAATGTTACCTCCAGTGTCAAAACCAATACATTTACTTACATTATAAACAGTACAATAATGGTAATTGCAATTTTCTTTTTACTAAATTGATCTTATCATAATGTGAAATAATGTATTTAATTTACGTCACTGGAATAATTTTGGGAGATAATAAAAATGTAAGTAACGTAAATCGTTTTTTTTTTTATATAATCATTGTAAACGTTTAAATTGCAATAATATAAGTATAGCTAAATTCCTCTTATTTATTGGAATCAATTTCTATCGATTAAATATAACTGTAGAGATTAAATTTCACAATGGAAGAGTAATGATTTTGTTGAAATTTATAAATTTATAATAAAATATTTATAAATAATAAATTTTAGTCTTGTTTTTTCTTTTCTCTTTTTCTTTTTATTCTTTGTTATTAATATTTGTTCTTGTGGATTATATGGTGATGAAATTAATATTTTGTGATTTATGACGGAGCTTAAAATTTTATATTGTACTTTTAGTTTACTTGCAACTATTTATTGTGTTTTACTTTTTTTAGGGGTTCGTTAAAGACCCCCTTATCACGTGCTTTTGTTAGAAAACTTTTTTATGGCTCCGCAGAAGAGCCCATTGTAATTATAATTGTAATTGAGCAAAAAAAATTAGAAATTTTTGTTTTACGTTCTATAACACGATCAAATTATATTTATAAATAAATGTATTGTAGTTTTAATAATCTATTAATGTTTTAATAGTTTTAAATCACTAAAATTTATTTTTTTAAATTAAAGTTAATATATTTTTAATTGGTTAAATAAATTGTAACAAAAAATAAATTATAAATTAATCAGTTATAATTAAATTTAAAATAATTACGTCAAATTTATTAAAAATGAAAATACTAAACTCCCCCCTCCCGAAATTAAAGGAAAGAAAGGATTGAACTAATTATATAGTACATATATTTACCTAAAAGTTTTTTACAATTTTTTATTTTACTTGTAATTCTATATGAGAATATAAAAAAAAAACTGAGTAAGAAAACTTTATTGTAGTGGAAAACTTCACTTTACTACAAATTTAAAAACTAATGTGACAAAAGATAATCTAAAAATGTTAGGTACAACATTTAAATAATTACTACATAAATCTCAGATTGACAATAAACAATATTTCAAACTAAATACAGTACGACCTGACTACACCGTGTTTAAAAATTAAGCGAATACGGTTATAACGTGGATAGAAGGATGTCTCCTAAAAAATGAACAAACTCCTGTAGGTGAAGACACCTACGGGATCGCCTTGTGACGATCTCGGTCGCCACACAACCCCCTCTCTCAACCCTCATTTCTTCGCTCTGATGGGCTTTACGGAAGGTCGTCATTTAGACCTTCTAAGCCTGATAACACATTAGTCATCAGTTTGGCCTCTGTCAGGATACCTCTGATTTAAATACCTCGGCAAACATTTCATCAGTTTATTTACAAAACTTGCTATCGACTTTGTATGTTCTGTTCCAACCACAACCACCTACCATAAGTTATAACCCTCAACTATCAAATTAACCGATTTGCGTAAGCTCGATTCCCATGCCTTCCTCTAACACCGAAATTTTCACTCAAAAACTCATCCTATATCTAACTTTAATTAGACTATATACTCAGATCGATTACTTGATTGAGTGCATAAAAAAGAACTACTAAAATGTAAAAAAAAAACTTCCTTTTTTGTAGGCATATACAAACGCCGATAACTGTGGCAGAGTGGTAGCGTCTCGGCCTTTCATCCGGAGGTCCCGAGTTCGAATACCGGTCAGGCATGTCATTTTTCATATGCTACACAATTCTATGTCCCACGCACAAGCCTCAAGTTTATGTGGTTATATAAAAATATAAAAAATAAAATAAAACGCATTTTAATTACGTATACGTATTTAGTAAATAAATACACTAATATATTTTTCTGTAAAGTTACACGCATTATTTAAAAAAAAGAACTACAAGCAAAGAAAAATAACTATCTAGTTTCAAATAACTACCTTAAATCTAAATGTTAAATTACATACATTCAGAAATTTGTGTTGCCGGGCTCCGTGGCGCGAGTGGCAGCATCTTGGCCTTTCGTTCGGAGGTCCCGGGTGGGAATCCCGGTTAGGCATGGAATTTTCACACACACTACAAATCATTCATCGCATCCTCTGAAACAATACTTGACGGTGGTCCCGGAGGTTAAACAAAAAAAAAAAGAAGATATTTGTGTTAACGTAGTAATGTGTTCGAATGAAATAGTATAGTATAATACTTCACGACATTTTGAATTCAGATAAGTTTCTGCATTACTATATTTTCAATTAGGCTGTAAGGGAAAGTGCTTAAAAATGCTGTACAAAATTATCGTAGTTTACCGTTCCGAAAAAAAAAAAACAACGTGAAAATAAAATCTAGCTTCAAAAATGCAAGTACTGCACAATATACAGCTCAGTACAATTTTTTTTTTATTGTACATTTTATTTTATTCCACAATATTCTCATTTTTTAATTGTGCAATGTGGCAAGACTTTAATTGCGTTACAATATTAATAATTAATATTGTTTTTTTTCGTTTAATACACTATCTTCGAAAGCAGGATCCTACTGTATTTTGATATTTTGAATTTTAAATTGAATATCATGTTGGTTATTAATATAATTTACGTTAATATTTTGCTAAAGGAGTACATTTATTTTGATTCACAAGTGAAAATAATAGTTTTTGTCAATAATACAAAATAAATAACATTTTTTTATAGTTACGATAAAATGTAATAAAAATAAATTACTAAGATAACTTTTATGCATTTAGAAACTTTTATATAAATTAGCGAAAGAAAACGAAAAAGAGAAATTAATTTTTTTGAAATTATAATCATAATCTATTTATTGTATGTTTAATTTATACAACTGTGTATGTAGTATAAACTATGGTTTACATAGAGGTTCGAAGGGTTCATTCGGTGTGCTGAAGATTGCATGCAATAACACGTAATAAATATTGAATTTCACAACCTTGTATTCAATTTCCATACATTTTTAATATTCAAAATTGAATTTAAATGTAATTTTATACAATTGTGACAGATACATTTTTTTTTACTTCCTTGTATGAAGTAAAGGAAGTATTGTGATCGCGAAAAATGTCGGTTTTCAGATTTCAACGGAAATATCCATTTTGACCATCGCTAAATCAATTTTGACTAGTTTCGGCGTGACGTTTTTCTTTTTTTTTTTCTTTAACCTCCGGAACCATCGTTAGATATTACTTTAGAGGATAAGATAAATGATGAATGACAATTTTTGTAGCATGTGAAAATGCCATGCCTGACCGGGATTCTAACCCGGGACCTCCGGATGAAAGACCTAGACGCTACCTCTCGCGCCACGCAGGCCGGCTCGGCGTGACGCCTGTACATACGTAGTAATTATCACGCATAACTCAAAAACGATTAGCCGTAGGATGTTGAAATTTTGGATTTAGGACTATTGTAATATCTAGTTGTGAACCTGTCCTTTTGATTGCAATCGACTGAACCAAAAGTGTCCAAAAAGCACACAATCCAAAAACAGTATGGATTTTGGGCTCTCTTAACTGCAATAATAAGCCCTCATTGAGAGATTTTCAACGATATATCATAAGTTGTACTTATTCTCATTGGTTCCAGAGTTATAGTCAAATAAAATTTTAATTAATGTAATATTTGGATCCTACAAGGGGAAAGCACATCGTTTCGAATCAAACTTCATCTCATCTCCTTTTTTTAACATTTTTTCTTTAATTTAAATATACTTATTTATTAATAATTATTCACCTCTAACTGTACAATTTTTTTATCATAAATAATGATTCAATAATAACAATAAAAAAAAAACTTATCAATGAATTAAAATGTTATGTATTTTTCATTTAAAAAATATATGTACACGAAATTTAATAGTCGTACAAGGAAGTTATGTGGTATCCATATCAAATTTTTTTAATATATGACAATGACTTTATTCAAAAATTTATCGAATCTTTGACGCCCCCTTACGAAATCTTTTAAGTAATAGAATTAGGATTACCATGGATTATACCTATTTAATATTAAAATAAATGTATATATAATTATAATAAAAATTCATTTACAGAGTAAAGAAAATTCTCTGTTCTGTTTATGAATTATTGCTTATTTATTTTGTTAGTAAATAATAGTACTGCATCATCTAAACAAAAATGTGTTGCGCTTACACATTAAGTTGTACAGTATTTAATTACATAAACGTGATAACGAGATAATGATTAAGTTACGCATACCATTATTTACTTAACTGCAAATTGTTTCGAATTACGAATCCAATACGGTATTTAAAGTTCTTTATTACCATCAAAGTACTGGTAATAATTATTTAGATCTGCTCTTTACCCATCGGTTTAGTCGATTGGTGAACGCGTCTTTCTAAATCAGCTGGTTTGGAAGTCGAGAGTACCAGTGTTCAAGTACTAGTAAAGTCAATTATTTTTAAATGGATTTGAATACTAGATCGTGGATACCGGTGTTCTTTGGTGGTTAGGTTTCAATTAACTACACATCTCAGGAATGGTCGAACTGAGACTGTACAAGACTACACTTCATTTACACTCAGACATATCATCCTCATTCATTCTATGAAGTAATATTTGAACGGTAATTCCCGGAAGCTAAACAGAAAAAAAGAAAGATCTAATTTTTATCAGAGCACAAATAAAGATGTGACTACAAGCGAAAACTTTCTTTACATCACCTACTGGTACCGTTTGCCTCTTCTAAAAACTATAAAGGAATCAGTACTGTAAATTCATTCAAAAAAACCTCCAATATTCCGACCCCTCCGGGACTCAGTATTTAAGTTCAGGGGCTTGAGAGGTCCCGCACTTCATCATCACCGTCAACCTGTGGAAGCACAGGCAAACTATAGCTCCGGAAGGAGCTGTCCCTTACCCCCTCGCATCCTGATATTTCATTTACAGTATTCCCGACATCTCAACACAGCCCCGTCACAGTGTCGAAGTCTACCGAACTGCGTAACATCGTTCCAACGATGGTCATATGATTGATATTTAGATTGTTCAGGAACCCTTTTACACACGCGCGTGCACGCGCAAACACACATACATATATATATATATATATATATATACATACAAACACACTCAAGATTACTGATATTACTTTTTGTACGTGCGTGTTTTCCCAAGAAAATGATGCAGAAGTTTATAGAGTTGAATGTGTGTGGGTGGTATGTGTACTACACACACGCCTAGTGTCATACATATATATATATATATATATATATATATGTATGACACTACTTTGTATCCCGATACATAATTATGTATTCACATATGTATACAGAATTAAAATCTACAATTATATGTATTACCTGGTAAGTTATTTTCTTGTAAAACAATGTACAATTTAACTGAGTTTTTACTTCAACAGCTAAAATTATTATATTACCAAATCTTAAAAATTCTAATCTCGGAAAGATTTATCATAAATAAAACCAATATTATAATAAAATGATTATCAACTTTAAAAAAGTAATTTTTAGCTCTTTCTTTAAGGAATGGATAGATTTTAAGCTATGTAAAAAAGAAAAATTTCGAAAATTGTTGTTAGTTTTTTTTCTTTTGTATAAATTATCAGTACACATTTTCATTGCTTGGATAACTGAGAAACGATTATATTTTTATTTATATTTAGAGATTAATTCACGATGACCATCTTTCGAATTTTTTTAATTACAAGAGATACAAAAAGCGTTAAACTGGTGTTTTTTGTGGTTTAAAGATACCTTAGGCCTATAATGAAAAACCACTATATTTCCCAATATGGAGACCATCAAATTAATTTTTTTACCAAAACAATTTCCTCTTTTTTTTGAATGCCCGGTTAAGACCCAATATTTTAAACTTTTTTATTATTGGATGTAAATTTGGATGTTGAACTTTTCATTTAGTTCTCCAACCAATAAAATCTTGGAAAATTTTTATTAATTTGATTTCGAAAGTTGCTTTTAAATAATATGTTTTTTAAATTTGGAAAACAAATATATATTCTTTAAAATTAAGGAGATAAATAAATCGTTACAATTGTAGAAGTGTATTTTTTATTTTATTTCTAGGCTTTACCATAAAATAGACTACGGTTATTCAAGGTCATAAATTAATAATACCTTAAATGGGATGTGGAACAAAATAATTATTACATGGTCTACAAACGTAATGAGCTCTTAAGATCCTCAAACAACTTTACGTATAGAGAATAATTAGAGCAGCACTGATTTTTACAAATTTCCGTTTATTTTATATATATATATATTTTTTTTTTTTTTTTAAAGGGTTGATAATTAATTCAGCATAAAACTTTGAAACTTGTTCGTGAAAATGTAGGATGGAAATTATTTAGCTTATGAAAAATGCCAAACCTGACACAGACTCAAACGCGGGAGTTTCTAGATTAAATTTCTGAAACGCTAATACTGCTCCACAGAGGTCGGAAATTTATTCATCAGTAGTTTAAATGAAGTATTAGCATAGACGTCTTCATTTTTTAATACTGCATTTTTTACTTTATATTCAGTTTTATTGTAAGTGTAGTTTATTCCTGAGTAAAAAAACTGAATTTATATACAGTGAAAAATCAGATAACCTTAGAAGTAAAAGTTAGAAGAATTATTAATTAATATCAAATACTTATTTTACATACTAATTCCCAGATGGATGTGCATATGAATGCAAGTAATTAAAAACCTGTGCAGGTTATCTGATAAAAAAAAATATCTTAAAAAAGATTTTACCTTAGGATATTTAAATAAATATTCTGGCATACGTCCTTTATCAGGAAAGTAATTTACACATCATAAGAATCTTACTTCGTTATGGTTAAACGGTAAATCCTTTAGCTGTCAGATAAAATTATAATTAAATCAGATTTAATAATTTTTACCTGCTGGACCACTACCCTCTAAACAATTGCATTTTAACCATGCACTCTATAAATCTTTATGAACACATACAATTAAATCCTGCAGTATATTTTACTATTATTTATTGATGTTTTGCATTTAAACCAACGAAAGCAGCTGAGTTTCAAGAATTCGGAATTTCATCCTACAGCAGTTCCACGATAATGAATTTCTAAGTGCTTACTTTCGAAACAGGTGGATTGCTAACGCATAGACTTGTTGCATAGAATAAGTTTCATGATTATGGAAATTCTGTATGACATTTACTATAAAACATTACTTAAAACTGTTCAACATGTTTAAAAGAAACATCTGTATTTATACTGAGGGCGAACAATTACCAGTTTCAATAAGAAATTATATCGTAGTTTAAAGAAGTAAAATTTTTTTCTGCAAAACGTATTATATATTTATTATTTTATTATTTTGTACATATGTTATTTTTAAAAAAAATATTTGATTGTTATGTTTAGAGTACATCAAAGAAACTACTGTTAATTTAAGGATTAAATTACAACAATTCCATTGATTTATTGTAAGCCCTAGCAAATAAATTAAATAATTTTAAAAATGTTACACTTCTAATAGTTTGCCTGTCGATTACCGTATTTATTCGATTACCCGACGCCCCCCGAATAAGCTTCGCACCTCGATTTTCCGGACCGAAAAGCTAAAAAAAAAAATCGTGTATATACCGGTAATTTAAGTGCAACAGATATGATAAAAAAATACGTAAATATTCAGAAAGTAAAGCATTTAATTCGTTCATTTAAATTACAATATTAATATTACATTAATAATTAATTTCCGTAAGTACTAGTTTAGTTCAGAATCAGTAGGCCAGTAAAATGAAAAGAAAGTATCATGTTAAAAAGGATCATTTCAATACACTTTTTAATATGGGATTTTATTTTTAATTAATCACTGTCACTGTTAATGTCTGTAGAAGAGTTACCGGTAATCTCCACGTCGCTCTGCCAAAGGTGATCGTCTTCACTACCATCAAGTTCATTAGATATTCCGCATTTTTTAAAAGTTTTCCTTACTAATTCCGTGGAAATACCTTCCCAAGCATCTTTTATCCAAACAGAAATCTGGTTAAAATCTGGGCATTTGATTCTTCCTGTAGGCGTGAGAAAGAAATTTTCATCAGCCATCCATTTACTGTACAGTTATTTTAATGCAGATTTGAACGGTTTATTAATGCAGACATCTAGTGGCTGTAATAGAGATGTCATTCCGCCTGGAATTATTACTTGGTCTGTTATTCCCTTTTTTAAAATGTCTTTCACTTTATCAGTCGTATGCCCCCGATAACTATCCATTACTAGCATACCGGTATTTTTTTTTTTTAAGTAAATCTCTTGATCGCTTTTGCCATCTACACCTGATCCAATCTAAAATTAAGGTTTTGTCCATCCAACCTGATTCCTGTGCTCTGATAATAACTCCATTTACCTGTACGGTAGGAAAAGTTTTTCTTTTAAAAACAATGTACGGACGTAATTTTGATCCATCAGAAGTAATGCAAAGCATAACACTACACCTTTGTTTTTCATTACCACCAGTGCGAACTTTTTTCACCTTTTTTATTTACGGTTTTGTCAAATGGAATTTCAAAATATACGGGGTTTGATCAGCGTTTCCTATTTGAGAAGGCAAATAGACTTTATCTTTTCTAAGATTTATTATGTATTTGTGAAAATCTAATATTTTTTGTTCATAAGCGTCTGGAAGTCGTTGAGAAATGGTCGTCTTTCGTCTTATTGATAAATCATTTTGTGCAAAAAATCGTGTTATCCATCCACGGCTTGCTTTAAAATCAACTTTATTCAATGATTTAGCGATTTCACGAGCATATGATTGACACATTTCTGTCGTGACAGCATAACCGCATTTCCTTTTTTCCATAAAAAAGTCATACAATTTTTTTTTTCTATGTCTGTGTATTTTGGTTTTAAGCCACGAAAAGCCCTTTTATTTCCAGTGCCTTTCACTAGAAGTTGTCTCTTCGTACGCCAGTCTCGAATGCAGTTTTCGTCTACGTCAAATTTTCTTCCTGCCGCCCGATTTCCAATTTTTTCAGCCTCTTCTATAACGCGCAGTTTTTAATTTACTGTAAAAGATCGTAGATGCTGTCCTTTTGTACTCATTTTAATGCCGTAATTAAAATAAATCACCGTATTAAACTTTACAAGATAAACTAAACAGATAAAATGCACACAACTGTCCACATATACAAAAAGTATAATGACGATTACGAATAGACAAGACGACGATGGGTAACTGATACTGTAACTGTAGTTTGATTAGAACCGGATGCAGCCTATACAGAATAAATCAGTTTTATAAAAATACCATAACTTCGTTCCTATCGATAATATGAACAGGATGTTAATAATTAAGGATGACTTCTGTATAAGGGCATCCGGTATTGATAAACGAAAGCCTAATGTAACTATATTTATGTGATTGAATATAGGTACTTCTAAGAAAATGTTTACTTTACATAAATTATCATGGCTAAAGGCTATGTTTCAAGTAAGCCTTATTTTTTAGCTTTATTAAGCCACATCCTTATTTTTTCTCTCCAATTACAAGAAAAAAAGTGCGGGGGTACTCGAATAAATACGGTATTTTGTAAAAATAATTGTACTTTTTTGTTTTGTTTTTTTTTTTAGACCAAACTGAAAATAAAAATGTATAAGTGTATTATGAACATCAGGTAAATAACTTTTTCGAAGATCCAAAATGGTTCCTACATTAATAAAAAAAAATTCCCATTTATAAAAAAGTATTGAATTGTTGGTTTGATTCCAAAATACACTAAAAGGAAGGTTTGTTATTCATTCTTTCTGCTTGACATGTAGAAAAATATAAGTAATGTATGTGCTACTTTACAACAAACCGTTTAACAGTTACAGATTGAAATCAGTAATATCCTGCAGTGGAGATTTGATTTTTACAATTCAGTTGGATACTTCCGTATACCGTATAACTCTGGTAATAATTGACGGTTTTCCTTAGGGAAGTTTGATCCTGATTTTGAGTAGCTCTGGAGGAAAAGCAACTGTTTGCATTATATATTTGAACTGGTAAATATTGAATTATTTATCAGTAATGTTCTGCTCCCAACCTAGTTTAAAAGTGTTCTAGTCTCCTGAGAAATTACGTATGGGATGGATGCCAGTTGGCCTGTCTGGCAAAGGCCACGTAGTACACCATTAGATAGAGGTAATTTGTTTTGTTATATGGTAGATAGATCGTCTATTTCTCAAAATCTATCTCTTTCACTTTTTATTTTTGTTGGATGTTACAGGGTAAGAAGAGAAGATCAATGAAAAGCTGAGGTGTTGTAATCTACAATAAATTAGTCATTAAAATGTTATAATTAAATAAAAACTTTTAGATTATTTCCAACGGTTCTTGTAAAGATATAATGTATCTGTAAAATATTTTCGATATATTGTTAGGTTTTAATTCATTAATCGCAGAAGGTTGATTATTTTAAGTTCATAATAAAAGTTGTGTTCTACGTAAATTAAATTTAGTTTTTAAAATATGGATACCGTTAATTTCTTAAACTTGTTTCAATTCCACTAAACTTATTCAAAGAATAATCTGATTTTAATCCAATTAATTCTTAAAAATAAATATATATAAAACTTTTGTTCAGATTCTCAATTCAGAATCTGAATTATATATTTTTTATTTCGTTGATGTTTAAGATTGCAGAGAATGTTGCTCTTTAAATTCTTTCACTCAGTCACAATTCGACGATGATAAAGGAAACTCAAGATCTTTATAAAACGTTGATGTTTTTATTAATATATTTGTAATTATAATTCAGAAACATCTACAATAACTGTGTGAATTTAAATATATATCAATCTGCAAAGAAAAAAATTTGTTTAATCGATATTTTAATACGATCACATTTTTATGTACTAAGTAGCCGGTCAGGGCTTGATTCCCACGCCCTACCCGTTTAGCCCAGAGGCTCCGCCCACCAAACCACCACAATTCATTGTCCTGACGCTTGTGAGAATAATACTGATAAATAGCAACTAAAGCCTGTTTAATTTATAAAAAACTATCAGTCTATTGTAATTTCTGCAGAGCAACAATTTGGTCAGCACAGAAACTCCCAATGATCTAATGTTTGCGGGTTTCAGAGTACTCGGTCCTCATCTTAAAAATAGTAGTTGTAACTTATTACACGTCCTTCAAACGGGTAAAAAAGTATTTTGCATGTTTCTCAGCATTATGCGACAAAAACCATTAAGAGGTGACTGTACATCGTTTCTCATCTTTTATTTGTTTATTGTTTTTTTACCGAATTTTCAAATTAAGGTATAACTTTTGGTCGCATGGAGGATGAAAAGGAGTTTTCTTTACGTTTTGAATCATGAGAATTACGAAATTATCATTCGCTTTAATTGGGGTTGCCTTATATAATTATAAACCTATATAAAATATTTTGTAGCTCAAAAATCTCCAAAATTCCAAAATCAATTTCATTGAAATTCAGATGTGCTGTAGTAGTCTATCTGAAGTTCTGCATGGTAAAATATGATGAAGGTTGGTTGAGTCGTACTTGAGGTACGCTCAATTTAAGGTCGAAAAAGTTTGAGCGGGGCAAATTAGAAGCGTGATTCGTTATGAAGCTGCAAGTTAGAACGTTCAAGTTTCCTTATCTGGAGTATGTATTGTTAGCAATATTAAACCAAATTAAAAAAAAAGAAATCAGATTATTAAATTATTAAGAGGGAATTAAATTAATGAAAATTCGGTCTTTTTGCTCAGAACTACGCAAGAATTTTTAATTTTATGTTTAGAAGTTTTTTGTGTATTTTTAGAAACATCTAAATAACGAACTTATATACAATATTTACACAGTTTCTCTCTGCAGTGTATATATACAGATTGTTTTCACAGGAGACTCTGGAGCAATTCACTTACAGGTGCCTATGCGATAAGCATTGACTCTCCAACTGGAGACCAGCCACTTGCGTTGTGATTTATTTATTGCCGTCGAAAAGGCATTTTTAAGTGGAAATTGGAGGCAGCTAAAAGTAAAGGACAAGTCTAAAGGAATGTTTACCATAGACCGACGCAGATTAAAAGCGACTTTTCTCGATAATCGAAACAGATTTCGAAAAAACAAACAGAACTTTTTTGAAAAAATTTAATTTTCAAATACGGAAAGTGATATCCAAATTCAATTTGACCAAGAGATAAGCCATAGTAAAGTTGGATGTTGGGATGAAACAAAATCCGTTTGTTACAGCAACCCATTAAAACAGCCACCATCTTGAAATGTTTAAATATTTGGTAACAATAATAGTCTTACCGTATATTCTTTCCAGATAAATAATCTATGCCATATAATACTATATGATATAAATACTGATAAATACTACATTCATAAAAATCTTAGCTAAATCGGTTGAGTAGTTTTTGCGTGAAAGAGTATTAGATACGCAGACACCATTAGATTTTTCTATATACAATAGATTGGAAATTATGTGTAATAAATAATGGGAAATAAAATGAGCCTAACACAATTATAAAAAATAAAATTGGAAAAATAAATATTGCTACTGAATGATATTTAAGAAGTTCTCCCAATTCTGTAATCAGATTAAAAAATTTTGTGGATTATGAAATGTAGAGAAATTGAAATAAGAGACAGAAATTTGTTTTTAATGAAAGAAAGGAATTTAATACAGTAGGCTTAATATAACATTTATAACGAAATTCCTTACAATTGTTTTTAATTTAATTTACATTTAAACGTAATTATTTCTTTAATATTAGTAGTTATATTTGTCTAAAAAATTCATATATCTTTTTTAAAAACTTAAAATTTATAAAAAATCTTATACATGATAAAGGAAATTCATTACAATAAATTATATTCCTAATGACGATTTAAATTTTTTCAATTATAACTCATTATAATTAATAATAAATTCATTATTTAATAAAAGAAAATCAATCAGAATCATTCAGAAAATATTTTTCTACATACTAATGTAGAAACTAATCATTTACGTAAAAAAGAATACTTATAATGTAATATTATAAAATAAGTAATAAATGAAATTTTACAGTATACATTCCAATCGCTGATAGATAAAATATTTAAAAACTTTTAGAAATTCAGGTTTCTTGTGTGATTGTAAAATTTATAATATAATTATTCTAATTTTGTTTTGTTTTTTTTTAATTTAGATTATTAACAAGAAAAATTATTACGTATTATGGAAAATATTAAAAGATGAAGAAAAATGACTGATAAAAGCAGTGCGGGAAGTGAGAACGAACGTGAAACAAGTTTATAACGAATAGCATAACAAGTCAAGGTTGTAAGACTTAAATGACTTAAAAACTAAACCGGTTCATTTCAGCTGTTAGTATATGAATGAATGTAAGATCAACAATGTGTTACTACGATATAAGGAACTTATTTATTACAGTTAATTTGTTATTATTATTTAATTTAAATAATGTTAAAATAACGAAGTGCGATGTTATAAATATTAATCATATAGCGGATCCGATCATAAATGAATTTCGTAAATTAGTCATAGAAGAAAATAAAAATAATATTCGTGTAAGTGATATTGTTGAAGATTATCAAATAAATTTATTTAATTTTAATGTGGAATTATTCCGATTCGAATGTAAAAACGGTTGGGTGAGTGATCTCTCAACTATTGCTAGACGAGGTGACGCTGTGTTAATTACTGGTGAACCGAAGGTCTCATTACAAATACCGTTCGGTTTTACCACGTTTCGATATGATTGTGATTCCTATTTACTTAAAGTACCAATTATAAAATTCAGTGGTAAATTAAGTGCCGAGGTCGGATATAATGTTATAGATCTTAAGGTAACTATTGAATACATAGAAGATAGATGTACTTTTATTATAAATCATTTAATTGTAAGAAATTTAAGTAATATTAATGTTAAATTGACTGGCTTTGGTATTTTTAATAATATTTTTAATAAAATTATAACAAGAGTTGCTAAATCATTTAAAGAAGCAATTAATAAACAAATAGGACAAGAAATAAGGCAAGCATTAATAAATAATATTGAAGAACTTGGTCTTTGTTTTCAATATCGAAATACAACTTATAATTATAATTAAAAATGCATATATATTTATTTTAATTAATACTTTATTAATTAATATATAGTGTTTTAAAACTAGTTGACGTATATCCAAAGTATTTGAAGCCATTTATATTTTTGTTTTAATATATACATAACGATTATTTAATATTTTTATACATTAAAAAATTTAAAAAAAACTTACAGATAAAATAATTATGAATTTACTCTTCTGTTTTTAAATTATTTTTTGAGGAATCAAGATTTTTATTTTTCACAAGCTGCAAATTTCATAAAAAAAGGAAAATTCTATTGAGAAAAATTTGATTCAAAATCTTAAAAAAAATCTCTTGAAAGTATATTAATATAAGGAAATCGAAAATGTACTGGGAATTTTTGATGACAAATCAAGAATTTTTATAACAATAAATTTTCCATCCATCTTTTAATTAGGCAGATTATTTCTTTATATATTTAGCGTCATATTTTTTTATTATCATGGGTTTTTCTTTGGTTTTTCTCTTTTTTAATTCTAATATAATTTATTCAAAATTATATGTTTAAAAAATGTTTTTCCTCTCTTGATTTCAAATATCAGGCTACTTCATCATTATCCACTTCATTGTAATAATTCTTACTGTATGTAGTTAAATTTTAATATTTTCGCTAATTCTTATTGTATTGTTAGTAATAATTTCTTATTGTATGTTAAAAATAAGATACAGAAAGTGAACTAACTGTATCGAATACACAGAGTATTTGTTGTATGTAAATGTTAGTTAAAGTGATCGTGACCAGTCGTAAGACGGAACAAAGCAATGACATTTCTGCGTGGTAAATCAGGAAGCTCTATAAGTCAACTTGTTCATGGCAGCTCCCATTATGTAGTTTTTATTTATTTATTTTAATATTCAGTAGTCATTTTTGTTAACATATAAAAAGCCACGTGTTATTATTAATTATTTTTACTACATTTAAAGGTCATGTTTTAGTATTTAAAAGATGACCAACAGGAACTTGAGGTATTGAACCTTTATTTAAGTTATTATCTACGTAATAAAGAAGTTTTTTTTTAATATAAAAGACAAACCAATGAAAAAGAAAAAAACACATTTTAATATTATTGTCCCTCAATAAAGAATGTAAGTCCTGTAAATGAAAATTTATTTAAATGTGAAAATACTATTTCAAAATCCTCTTAAATAAAGACATGTAAGAGTAAAAAAATAGAAAAATATATACAATAATTTTTTTATTTACTTCGATTGAAATTTTTTATTTTAAATTAAAAATGAAATTAAAATTTTAACTATTATTTTTTTCTTTTTATATAATTTAACAAGCAGTTCAGGGGCCTCTGCCCCCTGGACCATGCATGAGTTTTCATTAAACTCATGCATGTGATAATATAATGATTAAAAATCAAAGGCTGTTCAATTTTTAAAAAACTATCAGTGTATTGTAATTTCTTCAGGGCAACAGTTTATTTAGTCAGTACAGTATCCGAAACTTTGAGTGAAGAATGCGGATTTTAAAATAGTTGGCTTCCACCTTAAAAATTTTAGTTATAATTGGTTACCCGTCTGTCCATCGCACGTGTAAAAATATAATTAGTTCGGTTCTTAGCGTTACCCGACAGATACCACTAGTAGGTGAACGTACCTCGTTTCTCATTTTTTAAATATAAATGCTTTTATATTTTATGTGTTTTTTAAGTAATCGGAGGCAGGTGCAGCCAGTTGCGTCACAAATATAACAGTGGCTATGTTAGTTGAGCTGCTGCGCGCCGTATACCTTCCTTAAAAAACCGAGATTAAAAAATACTCGAAAAGATATTTCTGTGAAGAGATATTTGTCTGTAGAGTATTTGCAACTCCAAATCAAGTGAATATCTCATTTAGCATAATCGGAAATGAGAAAAATTTTTAACGTCTTTAAAAATTGTTTATCTTTCTTCTCCTCTTTCAAGGTCAAATTAAAAAAAAATATAAATTGTTTTTTAAATATTTACATGAAGATTATAAACACAAAAATCAAGTTGATATTTTCATTTATTACTGAGAAATTTAAAAAAATAGTAAGATATAATGTTATCCCTTTTTAAACTTTTAAACTAGGAATTTAAAAAAATCCAGGTTTAGTGAGCCCTTACCCGTAAGAAGAACGTGTATAAAAATTCTCATAAATTTATCTTCAGTAGTTTTTGCTAAGCGTTGTTGTTTTATTAAGAAAAAAAATGTTTGAAAAAATAAACATTGTTTTATGAAACAAAATTATTAAAATATGTAATGTAAATATATTACTAGTTTTATTTAAAAAATATATTATCTTCATTTTCCAAAAAACCAAATTAAAATTTTAATTGCTATTTTATTAATTTCTTATAATTTAATATAGTATTTAGTATTATTAAAATATATCATAATATTTTGTAATATTATTTAATTTATGAACTATATTAGAAAAATATTATATTAATGAAAACGATTTTAAAAATCAGATTTTAGAATTAGAATAAAAGGTAAAACATTTTATTTATTAGCTTATGTAAAAATATTTATGATGTTTATTAATTTTTTTCAAGATGAAAGTCTGTATAAAGAAAGAGCTTCACAAAAACTTTTGAAAAAACTTAAATTCAAAAAATAGACAGTATTTAGATTGTTAAATGTTCTAAATTACTAATCAACATAGTGATTAGTTTTAGGAATCCGTAGAAACTAACGAATGGTTTGTAGAAAAAATAAGTAAATTCATTAGTTAAAGAAATAAATTTAAAAAGTACATAGTGAAGAAAGAATAACGGATATTTAATAAATAAATAATAGTTAACCCACCGGGATGGTCTAGCGGTAAACTCGTCATTGTAAATCAGCTGATTTCGAAGTCGAAGTTCTCAGGTTCAAATCCTAATAAAGACAACTGTCTTTATTCCGATTTTTGTCTTTTATTCCGATTTGAAAACTAAATCGTAGATATCTGTTTCCTTTGGTGGTTTTCTCTTTTTCACTCTCTATCACTCTCTCTCTCTCTTTTATAATTAGCCTCCGGAACCACCTAAGGTACCAGAGGATGATCTGTATGAATGTAAATGAAGTGCAGTCTTGAACAGTCTCAAGTCAACCATTCCTGAGATGTGTGGTTAATTGAAACCCAACCACCAAAAAACATCGGTATACACGATCTTGTATTCAGTTCTTTGGTGGTTGGGTTTCAATTAACCTCATGTCTCAGGAGTAGTCGATCCGAGTTTGTTCAAGACGACAAATTTACCGGTGCAGTCACCCGTACATTACATTGATAAATCGATAATGATTTAATTGTTGATGCGGCTATAAATAAAAGTATTAAAAAAATAAAAATAAAAGTAATAGTTATAAAACATTGTGAAAAAGAACTTCCAGTATTTTTTTTTTTTTTTTTTTTTAATATCTTTATAATATTTTAAATATATTTTTTTAACTGAATTTTTCATCTTTTTGTTTTTATTTTTTTTTAAATTATTATTCTATATTGGTTGAAATGTACTCGTTTTATAATTTTTCTTAAGTATTATTTATTTTTTAATTAATATTTATTATTTTTTCTTAACTAAATTTTTATTCATTTATTACTTAAATTATTTCTTTTTACTATTAATACTCATTGTCTACTGATGATAACTGATTAACAATCGAAATACCTAGTTAAAAATTTTCAATAAATGTTTTATAACGGTTTTAGAGTGTTTTCTTGTTTTCCAATTCAGGTAACGTTATGATAAAAAATAATATAATAAGCTGTATCCGAGATCTATACAAAAAATAATATTGTTACAGTGTATTTTAATGTACTGTAACAAACGTATAAGAACGTGATTTGTCTTTCATTTTTGCTTTGTTTTTATCTTAATTTAATATTATTGTATTATTATTATTTATAAAAAAAATATTATTATTATTTATAAATAAAAAATCTCAACGTTACTTTAATTATGTTATTTACTGTTATTTCATAAAATATAAAATAATAGATATTAAGTTTCTATTTTCAAGATGTAAAAGAAACAAAAATTGGCACTAATAATTAAATTAACAGCGAGTTTCTTGATAATATTTTTTTCAGAAATATGTGATTATTAAAGAAATTATTTATTATTAGACATTTATAATTAAAAATGTATGTTTAAAAACTGTAATAGGAAATTATTAATTTTTTCCACACGTAAGTAAGAATATTTTTAAGAAATTATTATTTAAATAAGTTAAGAGTAATAGAGTAATAAGATGCACTTTTAATTATATTATACAGTAACGATAGTTTAATTACAAAACATTAATTTACTAATTAAAGGGGTGATAGTTTGATTTTATTTCAAACTAATGGATAATCACAAACTAATTTTGAACTAATGGATAATTTTTTAACCAGTCACTGCATGCAGCTTATCGTAACTTCTTGAAGAATAAGCAACCAAAATCCTTAAATATCTCTGAATCTTAGAAAATATTCTAATATAAAAACAACCAAACAAACAAACTGTAATTAATTTATTCGTTAAACAACGAATAAATCACCTTTTTTTCTTCATTTTTGCCCCGCCCCCAAGAGCCAGACTCCCACTAGCATAAACACAGCTCCGGGGGGGTGCCATTGGCTTAAACCCCTCGGGCAAAAACCCAGGGCCCGGCTATGCCGCCCCACTCAGGCAGCTGGGACTCGGTATTTAGTGCCACGCCTCTAATAATATCCCAGGAGGGATACCCACATCGGGACTACGGTCTTACAAGCGCCATGCCCCAAGCGGCAAGACCCCGAAAGGGATCTCCCAGGCGGGATTCCAGTCAGACACTGCCTTTTCTCAAATAAGGGAACTCCCCTACCGAAACTATGGTCTTTCCTCCCTCTCATACGGTGCCTAGGGGACTCCCCGTTCAATCATCGGAGGTGGGACACCTGAGCATACCATCGCTCCTGAACGCTGTTCCCCGGAGTACAGGCGCGCGGCTCTCATGCCTTGTTCGTGGTCCTGCAACCACAGCCTCCCAACGAGTGCCCCCGCACATTACAGGAAGGACATTTGGCCTCCGCTTGACAGTCCGTCCGCTGGTGACCAATGCCCCTGCATTTGAAACACTGCCCTCCCCTGTCGGGACCGGTGCAGAAATAAATTACCTTATCATAAATTACCTTATGAACCTTACCGTAACATATTGAAGAAGTTATTATGATCGGGCATGGTGGTAGATATATCATCCTCTTATGTAATTTCTCATTACTGTGAAATATCAATACCCTTACATATTTGCATGCAATGGAGTATTTGTTTAGAAGAAGAATTTTAACTTCAAAATAAACACTAAAAAGCTGACAAAAAAGTTGTTGAACTTTCCTGGCATTAGATATTCATTCTTTTACCGTGGAAAAATAATGGTACACGAAAATAATTTTAAAACTCAAAAACATTTGATGTCTTTTACATTTTTTCTGTTGTCCCACCTCCAAAATCACCTTCAAAGAACATTTTTTATTTTTCTACATTTAATATGTTAAATGGAAAAAAATTATAAAAAAACCCACTGAAAATTCCGCAACCAATAAAACGTTAAATAGGATTTCTTTTTTGGAGACGGGATGAATCATGACGAAATTTTATTGCAATACTATAATTACATTTTTTTTAAATTTCAAAAATCGATAAAAACATTGATCGCCCTCCCCAGTATATTGCCCCCAAATCTTTTTTTTTGGGTCACTTGCACTAGTACGAGCACTGTGTCTAGGATGACAGAAAGAGGTTTGGTTAAAAAATATCCAATTAATAAAGAGATCCTTCGATTTTGGAGGAAGAAAGAGAATTTGTATGATGCGGAGAAAGTAAAATACAATCTTAACCTAGTGAAATAAAATACTGTAGTAAGCTACATAAATATATTTTATTTATTTAGAAATAATATATGTAAAATTTAAAAATTTATGTAATATTTAACAATTTCTACTGTTTTAATTTTGTAAAACTTAGTCCCCAAATATTAACATCATGTACAGTCGAAAACCAATATGTCAGGACTTACATTTTTATAATTAAATTGTTACCAAGATTTATTTCTTTAGGCTTAAACAAAATCAATTTTCTTTATCTTAAAACACTCAGATTAACGGTTATTTCTGTACTACTGTAAAGTCAAGGGTAAAATTAAATGGTCACTTAAATGGAAGAATTTTTTTCTCATTAAATTATGGTTTTCAAGTTTAATTAGATAAAAACTATTATTAGAGAACATGATAAAAAAATCGAAATATTTATTTATTTATCCTAATAAATAAGAATATTATTTTGCTTTTATATAAATTTACTGTAAGAAAGAAATGTTATACTATCTTGCAAAACAATAATAGTAGTAAGGGTTATCTCATATTCATTGATTTAAAAAAAACAAAAATAGTGATCATAAATCATCCTTCCAATGGTCCCTTCTCAAACATTTGTTTTCTCTCTTGAGGATTGCGGCCAACATTTTGAGAACCACTGGTGTAATGAATCTACAAATAAGTTTTTAGTAAAAAAATATTTTTAAATAAAAAAAATATCATTTTCACACTGTGAAAATTACAACTTATTTTTAATCAAAGTGGAAATAATACGAAATTGATTTTTTCTAAAATGTACATTACGTTCCCTATAAAATTTTACAATTACTTTATCATAAATACTACAAGAAAAAATAAAGTAATAATTTTTATTTGAATAAAATTAAATTTAAGTAAAAAATTTAGGATTTCAACCGCTTTTACTCGTGTTTTGATTAATGAATATACAGAGTGATTACAAATTAAATATACACTTTCAATAGCCTATACAAAATTAAACTGGAGCATGTGAATTATATGATTTTACAGGGAATTTTTTAGTTTATGTTGGTGTATCTGCTCTTCTGCTAACGTCACTGATTGATATGTCATGTTAATCGGTCTGGCAAGATGGCAGCTACTGAAGCGGAGAAAGCTTTTTGTGTGCTCGAATTTGCCAAAACAAACTCAGTTTCTGTCGTGCAACGATGTTTGAAAACAAATTATGGTAAATTACCACCAACAAAAAAATTGGTCTATAACTGTAATAAACAGTTTGAAACACAGGATATCTGTAAAAATAAAAGTGCTGGAACACCTCCTGTTTCAGAAGAACAAACTGATCGTGTTCGTGACGTGTATCAACGTAGCCCAGGCAAATCGACTAGATCAGCAAGTTTAGAATTGCAAATTCCTCAACCAACTACAGGGAAAATTCTGCGAAAACATTTGAAAATGACGCCTTACAAATTACAGTCCGTATAAAGTTTAAATATCACGATAAAGTCTTACGTAAACATTTTTGTGTGGAGTTGCAGGAATGTGTTGAAAACGACAATGGCTTATTTCTTCGCTTAATTTTCAGTGATGAATGTACGTTTCACATTAGTTGAAAAGTTAATAGGCATAATGTAAGAATATGTGGTACAGAAAACCCAAGAGAAATTTTACAATATATATACACGATTTTCCTAATGTGAACGTGTTTTTTTTCTGTATTTCGTGAAAGGATACGGGCCGTTCTTTTTTCACGAAATGACAGTAACCGGAGTAATTTATCTGGACATATTAAGTGAATGGTTAATGCCTCAACTCGAGGAAGATAGTGACAACTTCGTTTTTGTATAAGAGGAACTCTGCTTCAAAGGTCAGAAATTATCTGGATGAACCCGTCCAAGACGATGGATTGACCGTACAAGTAAGGAAAACATTAAGCGTTGGTCATCACGCAGTCTGGACTTAACGCCTTGCGACTACTTTTACGGAGTTACGTAAAAGACAGAGTTTTATACCGCCCGTTAGTGTTGATATCGACAACTAAAACAATGTATCACAAATGTTGCTGTTACCGTTGACCGGCATATGCTTGCACGTGTTTGGGACGAATTCAACTACCTGTCGTGTGCAAACGGTGCACATATTAACAATTCATAAATAAAAATTTAAAGAGTTTCTTCTATGTAATCATGTAAGTAATCATTTCAAGTCTTTAGAAACAAATTGTTAAGCTATCGCAAGTGTATATTTCATGTGTAATCACTCTGTATATTTTTAATAGCTGTATTAATATTTTTCAGTATTTATTAACCTGCTCTTAATGTAAAGTCTATTTATATTACTATCCTGTATATAAACACCAAATACAGTAAAAAAGTGATGGAATATTTATTAATACCAGATAGCATTTTGTTGGGCTTTCTAAAGATTACCATTCAATTATCATTTCTTGTAGCAAATAAAATTTTATGACTTTTGAAATTAAATATATAATTTAATATACTGAAAATTTTTATGTGTTAATAAAGATAATCTAGTTAGATATTATATATACCTATCTAATATATATAGGTATAGTATATATATATATATATATATATATATATACATTTGTGTTTTGTACTTACATATTCTTTATTTATTCGAAGTGGGAAAATATAAATCATAGTGACTTAGCTACCCCATCCCCTCCACTTCTCTAGCACAGACGTAGAAGGCAAAGTATTAAACTTTCCGACAGAGAGGTTATTGATATAATAACTAATAAAGTAATTTTACATTAAAAGATTTTCTTTTATAAACCTCCTAAGTAAACAAAAATATTTAAATTTTTTATAAATTTCTAAACAAAAAAATTCAAAATATTGAGCTAAATAATAAAAATAATTCTTTTAACAGTCAAGCAGTTATTTATTATAGTAGAGAAATGTTGCCATAACAGTGCCTCTAATTTACTGGGAACGTTGAAGAATTGGACTTGCTAATTTCATATTATTTAAATAAAAATCTATCTGTTGTATTAATATATTTTTTTGTGTTATAATTACTGTATATAATTATTATCTTGCCTTTATAATTTTCTAAAATTTTATGTCGATGTAAAAATAGTAATTTAACATAGATAAATAAAACGGATCTCATGTGACTCAAATATTACTGTTACGTAATGCCTGTGAAGCCATTTTAATCAAGGCTGTGATATAAATTGTATATTAAAGATTATTTATTGTTTTATAGAAATAGTGAAAGTAATTGTTAAGGAAATCATGAGCTTTGTCTTTTATATATATATATAATTTTGTTAAACATTATATACTACTGTATCATATATTAATAAAATTTATTTAACTCCACTAGATACAGTTAAAAAAAAGAACGCTTTTTTATCTGTAGCGCTTTCGAAGTTTTAACTCCAGACCCAGCTGACCAATTATTATAAATTACACATAATTATAAATTAAAATATATAATTAAAATTCAGTTATTTTTTTTTTTTAAACTAATATTATGTAATAGTGACAATTTTTTTTTTTTTGTTTAACCTCCGGGTCTACCGTTAGTTAGGTATTGCTTCAGGGAATGAGATGGATGATTTGTAGCGTGTGTGAAAATGCCATGCCTGACCGGGATTCGAACCTGGGACTTCCAGATGAAAGGCCGAGATGCTACCACGCGCCACGGAGGCTGGCCAGTAGTGACATATTTGAAACGTTTTATATCCACTAAGATAAGGTAACATCATTGGAAGTTAAGGTGGATAAAAGATGTTTTAAATATGACAATAGTACATAATACTTAATACATAGTAATAGTACATTATACGTACACAATTGAAAATAAAAAAAAATATTGAATTTTAAATATATATTTTAATTTATAATTATGTGCAATTTATAAAAATTGGTCTGCTGATTACGAATAAAACTCTGAAAGCACAACAGATAGGAGAATGTTTAATTTTTATTTCAACTGTATCTGGTAAAGTTAAATAATCGTTTTTATAATAATATATTTATAACGTTATTTAATATGCTACACTTAAATTTGTTAATAATTGTAATTCAAGTATCTATGAATAAAGTTGTTAATCAGTATTTTAATTAATTTTTTCCGACTCGGCTACTTTGAATAGCTAACAACTTTTATTTCACCTTATTTCATTGTTTTTTTTTTCAAATATTCCTTCATTATATCAATTTGCCGTTTTCTTTCTTCCACCACGAGATCTTTTATTTATTTTTTTATCGTTTTTTTTATTATTTCTATTTTCCAAATTTCCCTAAACTGATTTTCCTCTTCAGAACTCTGTTTTTCTCTCAATTTACATAATTTTAATCGAAAAAACTTTCCTTCGTAAAGGATATACTCCTATCTAAAATTTTACGTTTGTAAAGTTTTCAGCCCTGCAGTGTAAGAAATTTGGAAATTTGAGAAATAAAAAAACGTTTCCTTTTCCGAGGGACATAGCGAAATGATTTAAAAAATTTTATCTTCTATTCTAAAAAAAAATATATATAAAGAAAAGCTAGACGAAATTTTAATACATTCGAAGGCTAATCTGGAAATGAATGTAGAAAGCTAAAAAAAAGTTATACAAATTCTTTTTGTTTTTGTTAAGGGAGAAGCTTCTGGCAAGGCGTTGAAAAGACGCCTTTCTCCCTTTTATACCTTTTATATTTAGATTCTTTTATAATAGTGCTACAAGTTAGCACTTGTAGCACTGTTACTAATATTTTTGATGTTAACTAAAGAATTAGACATTCTGATCGTAATTCCTAATTAAGTTGAATTTATTGATGAAATAATTAATATAACTTTTATTCTACAAAACATTTATGTTATAAAACTGTAGTAAAAGAACTATTTTGTACTGATTCACAAATGATGTATATATTTTCACTTTATTTTATTTTATTGTTGATAATCGTTTAGTAATCGTAATTATTACTACCTAGGTTTAGATTTTAAGTAAACAAAGTTTTGTAAACATTTTCATAGTAATTTTATTTTCTAACCCATTTTAGTTGAGCATAGTTTTTTATTTAAAAATTATGAATTAAAAAAACTATCTCTTTTAATGAGTAGAAATAAAATTCTAGTCATTTTCTCAATAAAAATAACTCTTAGTAGAATGAACACTAGCACATAAAAGGAATTTCTTCTTTTTTTTTTAAAAACTTGTGTTACAATAGGAACTTCAGTAAATAAGAGTTGTCACTCGTCCAAGTAAATAAGTAGTGTCGAAATGGTAATGATGGTATTCAGTAAATGTTCCTTGTAGCCGCATTGTCACTAATCTCCTTTCTCAGCTCGATCTTACTCGTAGATTTAAATTTGCTTTTATATCTGTTTCCTTCTGTAGTATGATATTGAGACATAAAAAAAAAGAAAATAATATTAGAAAAGCTTTTAAAGTGTAATACTACCGACAAATGTTAAAAAAAAAACCTTTTTGATAAAATTACTAAAAATAAGTTTAGTAATGACTGTAAAACTTTTAAAGGCTTAAAAACAGTTAATAGAAAAGAACATTGAAATATTTGAAGTAAACTCTTGAAATTAGAAAAATATGTATAGTGCTGCAATTAATACATAAGGTAGTTAAAGGGCAAACATAATATTAGACAACCAAAATTTTTTGTTTAAGTCCTCAGTTAAGAGTCATCCAATTACACCTCAAATGAATTATTTAAAAAATTTATAACTAGATGAAAATCGCCAATAGGAGATCCAATTATGATGAGGAAATATTTTAAAGGAAAGTAGACATCCTACTAATATTCTAATAAGATTAAAGAAATCTTGATTCTATTATCAATGAGTAGATTTGTCGTGTGAGTATATTTTAACGTATGATCAACAAGAACAGTACTTCTTTCTTTTTAACTAGAGATAAATGTATAAAATTAATTTTAATTGCTAAGTTATCAGTGCATTTTGTTTAGGCTTGTTTAACGACATTGTTATACGGTTGAGTTTGTTTGAAACTATATTATCTAAATTTAAATTTATATTTTCTCAGATTTAACCAATTATTAAAGTTCATTTTCATTTTATATTATTTCTAGATTACAAAAAAATTTAATTTCTTTGAAATTTATCTATAAATTGAAAATAATACGGATAAAACTTTCAATAAAACGTTGTTTTTAAGCAGTTTTAACTTTTATTATACATCACAACTTGATCGGTCTAAAAACGAGTGAATGCTTTCAGGTCAAAGGTTTATTTTTTAGTTTATTGAAATACTAAATTTTGGCAGATTTATTTGAAAAATATTTTCGCTCATTACGAAGATATAAGCATATAAGCAAGAAAATATGCAATGCCAGATTACAACGGATATTTATCAAGAAACATCGTTAATATCAAAACATATTACACTACTAAAAGCAATTCATTTACATGATAATTTTTATATTTAAAAAAATAATAATAGAATGGTAAACCCATTAAAATACTGCAACAATATAAGAAATGATTCATGAAGAATCCAACAAACTTTCAGGACATATTCTACTGGTAAAAATAAAGAAGAAAGTAGATATAAACATAGATTCGGAGAAACTTTGTTAGGGAGTATCGGCTGGCGAGAGATTTCGGTCTGATTTCTGTGCCTTCGGTAAAATTAAATCAGACTGTAATTCTCGAGATCAAAATAAAGAGATAAATTTAGTGGTTTTGTATGAAATCTGACCTTTTCAAGATTGAAACATTTTTTCAAGATTGAAATTCTTTTCAAGAAATTGAAAAAAATTATAAAACTTCTTTTACCTCCGATTTTTCGAAAACAACTACAAAACAGTTCTAGGACGTATTTTCTTTTCTTTTTTTCAATTATATAGATCAAATTTCATATAAAACTACCAAATTTACCCCCTTACTTTGCGTCTAAAAAATTAGTAAAAAATAATATGAAATAGTAAGAATAATTGTTCTTATTAGACATAAATGTATCTATTTTTAAGGTACACATAGATTTGGACTTACACATAGATTTAAGATACACATAGATATCGGGAACGTACGCAAATAATATACTACTGTAAATCATCTAGTTAACTGGGGAGAGGGTATACGGCATCCAGAAACGGTGGTCGTGTAGCCTCAATGAACCAGCTGAGACCCCGACGGGAAGGTCCAATGGGTGGAAAATACTGCAGGGTGGTGGATAGTCATCATCGTGTCACAACAGGTCAATCGAGGCAACGTCTTTTAGGCGGTTACCGGTTGCCCTGGTGTGGTTAAAAAATAATCATCTAGTTAATAATTTCCATCAAAGATTGCAAATTTTAAATATATTCTTTATTCAGTTTTTTAGTTGCTCAGACTACTTCATCTCCATGGCGCCAGTGGTAGCATCTCGGTCTTTCCTGCGAGAGTCCCAAGTTCGAATCCCGGTCAAGTATGGCAGTTTTTATACGATACAAAATTCCATTGCCATATTACCACGTACAAGCTTCTGTTAAGTTCCGTTCAAGAAAATTACTCTTTGAAATTAATTTTTTCTTTTTTTTAAATTCCTCTACCAAATTATAATGTTCTAGTACAAATTAAAGATTTTAAGAATTAAAAAATTTCACAATATTTATTTAAAAACAAAAATGTTTATACAATTTTTATTTATCTATATGTATATATATATATTGTCCAATCATACTTACCAAAATTATTATATTGCCTGTTAGTAATAATTAATAGTGTAAACTGAGAGTTTTTAGATCAACAATAAAATACGCATTAAATATTATTTTGTTGTTATTTTTATAACTATTAAATCATAATCAATTTATATAATAATAATTTTATTGATTTTTTTTTTACTGTATGACTAATGACTCAATTTTATTTTTTTTTATTTTAATCTGATGATGAAATTAATTTGTTATGTAATTATTACACAAGTCAGCTAATACTTGTGTAACACTGAAGAATCTATTTTCAAACGGTAACAGAAATAAACGAGAATATGGTTTGTAGTAATATGGTTTTTAAGAAAAGAATTAAAATAAAAAAATCTGACTAGAAATCTTTAATCCTTTCCTGGTATTGGTTATTATTTATTCTTACACTCTTACAATAGAAAAAATTTACCTAGGGTTTTTTTTTGTGGTGGTGTAATTTATGACGAAGATTTATTATAAAAATAACAATATATGCTTAAATAATCCAAAACGTTCAAAAAACTAGCATTTTTTTATTTTTTCTGCTCCTCCACCACCAAAATTATCTTACAAGAAAACTTTCTGAATTTTCTACTTTTACTATGTTGAATTTAAGAAATTAAAAAAAGAAAAACATCCACTAAAAATGAACAACCAATAAAAAATTACGTAAGATTTCTTTTTTTGGGGGGAAGGGAAGATGAATTAAGATAAAATTTTATTGTAACATTATTACTAAAAATATATTATTTAAAGTTTTATACAATAAAAAGATGAAATAAATCCCAAAAAATTATGAAAAATTAAAAAAAAATCTATATTTTTAAACGTTCATCTATCTCCAATCTCAATACAGCCCCCAAAATATTTTTTTTTTTTGGGAGGTCGCTTGCACTATTACTATGCCTAGAAAGAAATTAAAAGAACTGGTTAACTGGTTAATTAAAAGAACAAATAAAAAAATAGTTTTTTCGATTTTTGGGGAAGAGGGAATTTTTAGGCAAATTTCTTTTAAAAATGGTAAGATAAGCATGTACCCAGGTACTGAGATTAATATAAACTGGGTTTGTTATAAAAATTTTGAGAAAATTGATCCCAAAAATCCCCTACTCCCTAAAAATATTGACCCTAAATTTTACCAAAAAATTTTCTCATATAAAAGTCTCTGTACAAAATTTCATCAAAATTAGTTATCCAATCAAACATTATTAAGTTATAAAAATGCCGATATACGTAAATACGAACATTATCCTTTTTTTCTTATTTGGGGTCATGAAACGTTGAGAAATACAAAAACCCACATACCCCTTTTTTGGCTGATAGTCAAAAAACCATAGTTTCACTCTTGCAGCATAGCCCTAGAGCTATGACACCAAGAACGTAATAAAAGTAACTTAAAAAAATACTTTACAAAAATCTATTTAAATACGTATGTTGACTTCCACTATTTCTCAAAGTTTCGTTACTCGAAATTTTCCAAAGATAACCCCACTTTATTTTAATCTCAGTAGTTCATGCTTATCTTATCATTTAAAAAAAAATTGCCTCAAAATTCCCCCTCCCTAAAAATCGAAGAAAGTCTTATTTTTATTTATTGCACATTTTTTAGTCGAATTATCTATGTCTTCTAAGGCATAGTATTAGTGTAAGTGACCCCCCCCCCCCCATAATATACTTTGGGGACAATATTGTGGCAACGTATAAAAATATCGATATTTTGAATTTAAAAAAAATCATACTTAATTTTTAAACTTGTAATATTATTAAAAGTTAAAATAATAAACTTTTAGTAATAATACTACAATAAAATTTCATCCTAATTTACCCTTCCATCACCAACAAAGAAATGTTAAGTAACCTTTCATTAGTTATACATTTTGCAGTGAGAATTTTTTTAGTTTTTTTTTAATTTAATATTGTAAATGTAGACAAAAAAGATCTTGGAAGTTAATACGGTTGTGGGGTGCAGGAAAGATACCGATTTTTAATCACTTTTTTGAACGTTTTTTATTTATTTAAACATATAATAATAATTTTACAATAAAACTGACCACTTTTTGATCTCGTAAAATAACTCAGCGGTTTCTTCTGCTCTTCTTTTTTTTTCTTTCACTAGCTTCACTAAAATCGTTTATTTTTTTCTTTTGACCAGGTGTTCTTTGTTTTTTTCTGCTCCATCTCCTGGAATCCCTTAAATATCTTATTATTAATCTCTCCCGTAAAAGTTTCCTTTACATATTGTTTACCTTATTACTTCCTTTTGCAAAGTAAAGGAAATATCGCGATCGCGAAAAATTTTGGTTTTCAGATTTCAACGGAAATATCCATTTTGATCATCCCTGAATCCATTTCGGTGTGACGTCTGTACGTACATATGCATGACCATATTTCGCAAAACTCAAAAACGATTAACCGTAAGATGTATAAATTTTTGATTTAGGACTGTTGTAACATCTAGTTGTCCATCTCATCTTTTGATTGCAATCGATTGAACCAAAAGCGTTCAAAATCTCCCAAAATTTGGATTTTCGACTTTTCCTTAACTGAAGTAATAAGCCCTCATTGAGAGCTTTTCAACCTTTTATCATAACTGCTACTTATTTTCATTGGTTCCAAAGTTATAGCCTAATAAAAAACTAATTAAGAAAATATCTTACAAAGGAAAGCACATCGGTTCGAATCAAACTTCATCTCCTTTTATTCTTAAAACTTTTTTTTTTTTAGTTTAATATATTGATTTATTAATTAACCCGTGATTGTACAAAAAAAAAAATACAGAAACTAATATTTCAATATTAACAATACAAACGAATGAAAAGATCAAATATTTTTGGTGAAATAATATTTTGTGTATTTTTAAAAAGGTGTATACATAATTTAATAGGCGTTATTACATATGATATATCTAATAGATTTGGTGAAACATCTGATTATTTAATATTGATTGAAAATTATAATTTAGAATCTCGTATTATTTTTGGATTTTTTAGTTTAATTTCTGTTTAATTTTATTAAAGTTAAACTACTGATTAACTGAAAAATAGACCCTCACAAGAACATATACACCGAGGCATACATGCCCAATCTGTAATAAACTGCAAAAAATTCTTATCTTTTAGTTTATTACTCCTCTGATATTGTCAGACAATAATCTTCCTAAGTCGGAGTTGATCTTCATTTTGTTTATTTGTTTTTTGTTGCCAATCATTTAATCGCTCTTTGGTTTGATATAATTCTTCTGATCTTAATTTGTGGACACGTTCACTAGTTTCAGAAAACTGTGTAATTATACACTTTATTAAAGAATTGGAAGACCGTATCTGACTTTCAAATGAAATAAGCTTAAATGAAGTGTACAAAAAATGTGTATATGTAACTTAACAGGCGTACATGGAAGTCATGTGGTGTCCACATCAGATTTTTAATGCCCATTCTCCCTTTTAACTTCTGTACCTATTTATTTACTGTTTTTCGATTACAGTTGAAATTTTCAAACATTTTATTGATTAATCTATCCTCATACATTCGCTTATAATTTCCATAAGAAATTATTTTATTGTTTTTAATTATGATATCTTTTCATTTTCCGAAAAATTTCTTTATTTTTTTCTATATCCTTCTTCTTCTTTCTTAGGCCCCAAGATCTTTCTCCGAATTTTCCTTTCTTTCTTTTCCGGTTCCTCTATTTATTTTTCTTTCCTCTTTCAAGAAGAACACTCCGCTCCATATAAGAATTCCGATTTAATAAATCGTACTGTAATGTCTAATTTTTACTTTCCCGACCAATATAGTTAGAATAGCTACAATAAAGGGGAAAGTATGGTGGTTATGTAAAATATGATGACCAGGTTTTTTGCAAATATTTACGTTTTAGGGTCCTACTAGTTCATCTAGACAAAAAAAAAAAATATGAATGTAAGAACTTTTTATGTATGTATGTGTTTCGCCTGTTTTTGGCTTTATATCTCAGTACTGACCGATCCGATTTTCTTAAAATTTGCCTTAAATATTTCTATATACGAGATGCGACAATAAAGAAATGAGTCTGATTTTTCTTTGCAAGATGTGGCAACCCTGCAGCTTGCGTAGGCACACCATCTTTGACCTTGGTCTATAAGCTACTTCAAGCGGAACATTGATACAACTGCTCAGTCGTGAGTTGTGCTGTAATAAGTGAACACGTGTTTGTGTCTCTCATCACAGAAATGAAACCGCAAAATATTGCGCAACGGTATGCCATTTCTTTTTGCGTTAAATTGAGTAAAAACGCGACGACAACTTATGGTAAGCTTCAGAAGGCTTTTGGAAAGGAGGTTATGTCAAGAGCTCAAGTTTTCCGGTGGCATAAAATTTTTAGTGAAGGCAGAACGAATGTTGAAGATGAAGACCGCAGTGGACGACCATCAACCTCACGGACAGATGTCAACTTGACCAGGGTGCGTGAAATCGTACGATCTGATCGAAGATTATCCGTGAAAATGATTGCAGAAGAACTCAACATCAATCGAGAAACGGTTCGTCCAATATTAACTGAAGATCTTGGTATGAGAAAGATTTGTGCAAAAATGGTCCCCAAAAATCTCACACAACAACAGCGAGAAACAAGGTAAAATGTGGCAGCCGATCTGTTAGAGCAAACGGAAATCAATCCAGATTTGTTGAGCCGTGTTATCACTGGTGATGAAGGTTGGTTTTTTCAATACGATCCAGAGACAAAACGCCGTATCAATGGTGCTCAAAGGGATCATCTAGACCAAAAAAAGCTCGCATGTCAAAGTCAAAAGTGAAATGCATGCTTGTGTACTTCTTCGATTCCAAGGGAATTGTTCATAATTGAATTTGTTCATAATTGAAGGAGACAACAGTAAACATGACTAAAACGGTAAGCAACATTTTTTTTCACATCAGTCTCATTACTTTATTGTCGCACCTCATATATAGGTCTTTGATCATATTAAGTTTTTCCGTAATTCGTTGAGAGGGTGGGCAATATCCGTCACCCTCTAACGAATTATTACGCTTGGAAAAATTTCGTTTATTTCGATTCTCTTCAGAGAAATTTTACAGAAAACCTTATTAAAGAAAAGTTTTATGCTTATAATGCATAAATGAACAACTGAAAATTTTTTTACCGATTTTTCGAAGAAATGTACGGTATTACTTTCAGTCGCACGTGCGGATTCGGGAATGAAGTTGCATTTTCTTTACTTTTGAGATATGAGGATTACGAAAATATCATTTCTATATAAACTTTTGTGGCTCGAAAATCTCAAAAATAATATTCATATTTAAAATCTTGTAACTCGAAAATATCTAAACTACAAGATAAATTTCATTGAAATTTAGATTTGCTGTAGTATATATCAGAAGTTTTTCATGTGAAAATGTAATGAAGATTGGTTGACTCGACCTTGAGTTACGCTCATTATTCCAAATATTTTTTGACTCGAAAATCTTCAACAATATTTAATCAATTTCACTGAGATGTAGATATGCTGTAGTAGTGTATCTGAAGCTGTGTATGCAAAAATATGATGACAATTTGTTGAGATAATCTCCAGTTGACCTCAATTCGAGGTTATGTTGACTTTGGATTGGTGTATTTTTTATTCGCACTTATGCAGTGAGTCACAGTGATGAGCGAGTTTTAAGTAATGCTTGTGTGTAGTCAACTCGTTTTTAATTATTTATTCAAATTACGGTTATAAAAATTCAATTCCTTATAAACTGAAAATATATATTATAATATAAAATTTAAAAAATATCCAATATAAAATAACTAAAATTTGGTCTTCTTGCCCAGAACTGTGCAATAATTTTTATTTTTAAAATTAAAAACTTCTTAAAATTAAAATATATGTTTTTTTGTTATTTTCCAATACCTCCCTTATGGTTTATCTTTTTTTTAAGTCTACACTTCATATATAGAGCTAACAAGAAATGTCTACACTTTTTTTTTTAATTGTAGACACCAAACCTAAAATGCAGAAAGGTTTTTGAACACTTTATTTTTTTATTTTAGCCTCTACTGAAATGTGTGTTAGATTTAAAGAAAACTTTACTTAAGTTAATTTGTTGAACTTAACCTATGTATGAATATCACTAAAACAATTTTCTTAATATTTAATCCCCATATCTAAATATATACACGAGTATATATATATATTTTAATCTAAATCTTATAATTCTTATTATTAAAAAGGGAAGATTTTTGTATTTTTCTTCATCAGTTAAAAGGATATTAAAATTAAACTTGCTTTGGCACTTATATTCCAAACCCAAAATGAGAAAAAATCTTCTCATTTCTTTCATAAAAGTTTTACTTTTTTCAAGTTATACTTTAGCGGGCTAGCCAGGAACGACATCAGTATTTTGTCAGCTTTTTGATTTTATAAACTTTTTTTTATTATATATTTCCTTTGTCAGTTGAAAAGGTTGTTCCATTTTTCTAGCTGCAGTTTTGTTAGCGTCATTATCCAGTCCATTTTTTTTGTTTTATTTTCCTTAAATAATATTTAAATTTCTCTACTATAATAATCTTTCTTTTGAGTCAATTTTATTTCTTTATTTAAATATTTTATTAAAATAAGGTAAGGATAAGCCTTGGGAAAAAATGTAAAAACTCGTTTTTACTTTTTGCCTTTTCATAAAAAAACAAAAAAAAACGACTTAAAGGGATTGTAACCAAGTCTCAGCTAAGGTACTCTATAATATTTTAATAAGTATGTTGTACAAATAATAATATTGCAATAACGTTTTTTACAATATTATTATTTAATTTAGTTTATTAAATTATATTCATATAAAATACAATGTTTGAAGAATTTTTTTCAAATCGATTATTTTACATCTTTGAAATATTAATGTAAATGTTTAAACCAAATTTCTTGTTGATCAACGTGAAAATATGGTCACGTTATATATACAGAGTGTTTCTAAAATGGTGGGCTGGCTATAATTTTTCGGATTCTACTTGTAAAACTGAATATCACAAAATCAAATCTAAACATCCAAAAAAGTACAAAAAAATTATTCTTAGAAAAAAAAATGGCAATTTCTCCTGCGTTGTCCCCCTATCCGCCATTTTGTTATTTTTATATAAAAATTTATATCTCAAGTCCAAATAGACGAATCACAATAATATTTGGTAAGCGTCTTGGTAATAAAGTTTTAAAATTAGTAAAAATCAAACTTAAATATCTTTGAAAATTACAAAATGGCGAATATATTTATTTTTCAATCCGTTATATCTCCATAAATATCATTTTCATCAAAATGTATATTTTGCTAAAATATTAAGCATTTTTCTTTGAACAAAATGATATTTTATTTTTTAAATCGGTTAACAAATAGCCGAGTTATGGCAGAAAATTGATGTAATTTTGTGTCTGTTTTCATCTCTTCCACTTTACGTTCAATTCGATTAAATATTAGTTGTTTTTATTTATCGCTAATTCTAGTATTGTAATTAATAGCAAATTAAGTAATAATTTTCCAATGGTCTATCCATTTTCCATTGAAAGTTTCATGCAGGAAATCTGATACCAACTGACTGAAAAGTATGAAACTCCATCGTGGCGAAACCATATTTCCTCTTAATTGTAGAGTTAGGTCTTCCAAAAACTGTGGAAGATTTTCGGTCAAATGAGCAATATTAATTTTCTACATTTAAACGATTTGGTAGAATGACAGGACCCAAAAGATCCAACTGTGTGGGTCAACTGTGACTGTGTGGGCCACAGAGAAGTGTTATGCTTGTATTATCAGAAGTTTTTAACGTTCTGCTAATTGGAGTTTAAGCCCAGCCATACGATTCGATATACCTTCTATTCCATTGATTCTATCTTTATTATTCTCGTTGATCAGGAATCCATGACTATTTATATTTTCATTAGAATTGCCAATGTGGTAAAGCATTTTACCAGTATTTAACTGCAGGTAATTTTCTTCTCGCCAGGTCGATCTGACAACGTCCCATTTAGAATTTCTCAACTCTTCTTCTAGTTCCTTCAATCCTGCGGATATGTACTTACAACTGCCACTCATTCAGCGGCAGTTGTAAGTACAGATCCATAAATTCCTGTTTCCTTGCCTTTTTCTGTTGGCTTGTAACGCAGTATGACCCACCCGAATATCCGAATGTGGGTATAATCAGAAGCATTTTACTTCAGTAATATCCATCATGATTAACAATAACAAAAGGTTTGAGCTGTAAATTAAGAAATATATGTATATATATATATATATATATTTCTATTATAAATATTATATGCTATTATAAGTATTTTATATACAGAATGATTCAAAGAAACGGGAAATTTAAAAAATTAAATAACGTTAATGAAAAATTTTTTTTAGGAAATGAATTTTATTTCATGTAATTGTACAAATGTTGCCATTTTAGGATATATACATTTTAGTTTATTTTTTAAAGATGACATCTTGCAGGTGACCTCCTCTTCTACGTAAACACTCACGAAGTCTCTTCGTTAATTTATTCATAGTTTGATGTAACATCTCAACTGGAATTTCCGCAATTGCTTCTCGAATCTTTGCCTTCAGTTCTTCCGTTGCAGCAGGTCTACTCTGGAACACTTTGCTTTTAAGGTGACCCCACAAAAAGTAATCGCAAGCTGAGAGATCAGGCGATCTGGGAGGCCATCTTATGTTACCATTTCGTGAAATGACACGTTCTCCAAACAATCGGCGTACAGCTGCCATCGATATTCGTGAAGTATGTGACTTTGCTCCGTCTTGTTGAAACCAGGCTGTGTTAAGAATCGATGGAAATCTCTTTTGTTGTTCCACAACAAAGGTATCAAGCATGGCTACGTAACGAGCCGATGTCACTGCAATCGCAAGACCGTTGTCATCCTCAAAAAATTAAGGGCCTACAACACCGTAAGATGACATAGCACACCACACGGTCACTTTCTGGCTGTGCAACGGACGCTGGTGTAGCTGCGTAGGATTTTCTTGTGCCCAGTATCTGAAATTTTGCTTATTAACAAATCCACTGAGGTGGAAATGCGTTTCGTCTGACATCCACAGTTCGTGAACAAACTCAGAATGTTCAATCTTGTAAAGATTGAACATTCTGTGGTGTACGGACGGTTCGCTCACGGCCTGGAGATTTCTTTTTCATTGTCGAACCAGTTTCCTCAAAATTAGATATCCATGTTTTAATTGCATGTGCTGATGGAACACGGTCGTGCCGTCCCAGATTAAAATGACAGCGAAATTCTCTACGCGCTCCCTCCACACTGTCATTGTTTTTTGTAAAACGCTTTGATAGCAAATGCACGTGGCGCACCACTCCAAGGATCCACGACAACTAAATGGCAGGTTAGGTTAGAGGCTGGCGCCACTTATCAAGTGGTACCAATCGCCCACGGCTACCAACAGAACTTTCAAAATTTTCCGTTTCTTTGAATCACTCTGTATATATAATACTAAAAAATCACTAGAAAAAATCCTCTACAAAATATATGGAAGAAATTTCGAATTTCGTAAATAATTAGCTTAAATATACGTAAAAAATATACGGGACGACTTGAGATGCTTATTCCTTTTTGAGACGGTTATTAATAAATATTTATAGTTCAATTTGATTGGAGTTAGAGATAATAGTGAAAAACTTCTGAAAATTATTATTTTAATAAAAAAATATATTTAAAAAAAATTTAAAAACTGTAACTGGTACATAAAAATGAAGACTACAGTTGAAGTTTAAAAAAATATTTACATTTTTATATAAAATTTTTCAACATTAATTGAATTCTTAGATATTTAGTATAAGTATTATTAAACATTACATTAGTTTTAATTTGTTTACAGTTAGGTTAAAAAAAAACAAAAACACAAGCAAGCATAGGGTGTACTTATTGCATCAAATCAAAAAAGGTTTTTTTTTGTTTGGTTTAAATACACTTTTATTTACATTTTCTTTTCTTTAATTCACTGAGAATAAACTAAATAAACAGTCTTATTCTAGATTCGAAGTATAGTAGATTACTACTTCGAATTAAAAAAAAAAAAATATATATATATATATATACACACACACACACACATATATTTCTTAATTTTATTTTAGCCTTTATTTTTGGGCAGCTATGTCCTACTTTACTTTTGTATAAAATAAAAGTTTATATTTATAAATAAATTTCCGGTTATAGGAGTCATTGTTTCTAGAATAGTGGTTGATAGTGACTTATATAGATAACAAAAAACTTAAATAAAATTAGTAATAAATTATTTCTACAAAATAATAAACTATTCATATATGAAATCATAAAATAAATGAGTACAAAGGTATAAAATATTTTAAGATTGTTTTAATTTATAACTTCCTCATACATACTCATGGGCTGACATTGTAAACAGAATATTAATTTATCAGTGTTATGGATTGTTTACCAGTAAACAGTCATACCTAATAGCAAACGCCAACATAGCAAATAAAGCAGAATATACAGTTTATGTTATCGCTTGATGAGGGGAGCTTATAAATTACGTAACGCATTTTTAGATGTTTTGTTTTTTTTTGTTTTGGATTTCCCTCCCCATGTAGTAAATCCTCTAAATTGTAAAATATTGAGATGTACCCTATTTAGGCTAATAGCACGTATAATAATTAAAAATCAATTTAATTCATTTTTTTAATTACATTCATAAAAATTTATGTAGCTTATATAAAAATTTTGTTAAAGAAAACCAGAAATTTTACACGATAACTTTTACAGTTTTATGTGATTAAACAACTTTTTTTCTGAACGTTAATGAAATTTCATAAAAAAAAAGGCTAAATTCTTTGATAATTAAAAAAATATAACAGCTTAAGGCAGATTTATTCTATACTAACTGATTTATTTTTTTTTTATAATAAGTTATTTCACAAAATTTTACACTCATTTTTGAATCTAACTGCATCTTTTTACTTCCTACTACTCTAATTATTTGCTTTATTTATTCTAATTTCTATCTTTTAAAATTTAAAATTTTTATCTTCTACAATGCTTTCTGTTATTATATTACAAGTAATTAATATTAAGTGCCTTTTCTAGTATTTACGAATTTTGTCTTAAAATATTATATTTTGAAAAACAATCAACTCAACTCTCATATTTTATTTTATATTTGATAATTATTAATTTATTACATAAATTGAAGGTATTGTAGAGTATATTACATTTAATATTTGTAAATTATGAAAATAGTTTTACCGTAGATTGATCCCAGAACGTCTGCATAAAATATGAAGACAGTTTTAAGTTTCTTGCCAGTTTTTTTTCGGTTTCGTTTTTAATAAAAGCAAATTTCATAAATTTTTCTTAATGTTCCGTTGTCATTATTTACATAGATTTTCTTAGAATTAAATTTTTTACACATTTTGTTGAAAATGTTATTTGTTTACTAAAATTTAATTAACTTTTGTAAGTTAAACCTGAAAAATTGTGTTTACAATAATTTTCTCAAAGATTAATAGAGATACAGATCGGAGAACTATTTTGTTCAATTTTTCAGATCAAAAATCAAATGATTACATTCAATTTACCTTTAAGTTTCAAGAATTTCAATAAATTGGACTCGTTTTACCCTTAAAGCAGAAATTAGGGCGATATTTTTTGCAAGCTATAAATCGAAAACGAAGCTTTTCCGAACTCATGTTTATATTAACTTTTTTCACTTTTTTCAGTTATAAATTATGTTCAAAAATTCTTTTCCATCTCTTTGTGAAACTACTGCATAATATACTTATACATTATTTCTCTGAAAGTAAATCACCACATAGAGTTTTCCATCACAAAGTACACAGTCATGTTTATGGTTGGAACATAACAGATCAAACAGTCTCATCTCCTCCGCTCAGTGAAAGTAGCTGTGTCGTCAGGTGAAGTTGGGGGTCCTCTCTGCACGTAAGAGGCTGGGAGAGAACCTTCATATCTGGGTGGTGTCCCGGGTGTTATCAAATAGTGGTGCAGTTGAACGAATTAGTAAGAACAGTGTCAATAGACGTTCAGTCCATGCGACCGGCTTATGGTAAGACGCAAGTCTTCACTGTGGTCGTGCCACCCATCCTGGCGGACAAACTAATGACCGACGGACGTGTCCGTATTCGATGGTGGCTTGCAGAGTCATGAGGCGCTCAGTTGAAGACTTTTATTTCCGCTGCTGGAAGCCGGGCCATAAAGCCAATTCCTGTATTGGGCCAGACCGTAATGGCCACTGCTTTATCTGTGCCGAGGACGGTCACCTGCGAAAGGACTGTCGGCGGGAGGCTCGTTCTCCTTCCTGCAAGTTTCATAGGCATGCACCCGGCGGGGATGTAAGATTTCACCTGCGTCATAAGATGCGGCGTCTGCTTAGCACTCTTGGGTGTTTGTGGGAGGGGGACAGCCCCGTCCAGAAGGGGTGGAAGGCTTCGGCGTCCCACCACCAAAGACTGGCCAGGGACCTCTTCGCAGCACCTTCGGGGAGGGAATGTATGATAGCCCTGTGGTGGATCCCTTTGGGGGTTCTTCATTAGAGGCAGGGTGTAAAGATCGGGTTCCTGGTGAGAGGTCCCGATTGGGGTCCCCTCATTAGAGGAGTGGCACAGAAATAAAGAACGTGTCCGGCAACCTGGGTGGAACTTTGTTTCTACCGAGGTAGCTTGAGGCGATGGCAGCCCCCGGAGCTGAGTTTATACTTGGTTGTGGATACAGATCCGGGGCGACTGGGAAAATATATATGTATAAAAAAAAGTAAATTAACATAATTTATTAGCTATTAAAAATTATACCTTTGTTTATTTTTAGCTTGTAACGAAGTTGAAGGGGAAAAAATATATATATATATATATGTATTCAGACATATAGATTCCCTGAAAGCTTGTCCTTGTGAAGAGAGATAACACAAGCTTTTAAGTAAATTTATTCTGTCGTAAAATTTCTAGTCAAAATATTAATATTTTCTAGTAAATTAATTTTCTTTTAAATAAGTAAAAAATAAAATTCAATGCAGTTTTTAAGAAAACTGAAGTTAAGAAGATATCAGGTTATGGTACCATTTCCACAGTCACTGCAATAATTGTAATAAAATAAATTTATTACATCAAGATAAAAGTAATTCTTTTATATTATTATTATTGTTTTGTAAGATCAATTATTAAAAAAAATAATAATATCCTGCAAGTAGCCTTTCTCTTCTTTTGTACGTAATCTTCCTCAAGTAAAATGGAAAGAGATGGTATTTTGTTGTAAAATTTGGAATCATTGATTGTTTTAACCTTACTTTACAACCTTATCATTAATTAAAGTTTGTATGAATCATTACTACCTTTAATAGTAGCTTGATTATTCCAGTATTTCCATAAATTACTATAAAAAGCCTTGAGTGCAATAACCATATTGGTTATATGACTATAACCAAGATTTGAATTACTATTTTTAATAATCAATCCATGCCAGGCTTACTATGGAGAATGAGGAATGAAGTGATTTCTTAACCAAACAATATATACATGCCAAGCTCATTGAAATACAGGAAATATTCATCCTAAAAGTGACAGCGATTGGCTAATCAATAATATATATCAACATTACTTGAGAAAATTCCTTTAATGATATTTTTTACCTCAGATACTTTACATACATCACATTCATAAGAAAGATTTCAAGGAATGGTGTAAAGTAACAAATTAATGTACTCCTTTCTTTGAGAAGTAATCCATTACACAAAATTCTTACATTTAGTAAGGAAAATTAAAAAATCTTAGTGGTTTTAAATAGGTACTTCAAATAAGTTATTGTTATGTTACCTCCCTTTTTTCATCTGAAGCAATTAATGAGTGGCACACTACTAAGTTTAAATGTATACTAATAACTGCTCCGTAAAGTTCTAATTAAAATTATTTTATTAGCCAATCAGGATGATAAAGAAGAAGGAAAATGACAATCAGTAAATTGTATAAAGATCATGGCTGAGTATTTCCAGTATTCATTGTTATAGTTACCTCCAAGAAATAAATTGTTTACATTACGTCCTATATTCTCCTCTATTTTCACCAACATATTTTAGTTCCTTGTACTAGTTACCTAGTAGTACAAGGCTACTTATTTCCATTTAGATTGCTTATTACTTTTTACTCTTTCCCACCCAACCCCAATCTATTTTTACCTTCATCTGATCCTTCGAGAATTATTTTAACCAACCCTTCTCCTCACATAACATGTACCATAATTAATCCTTCCCTTAATGATATAATTGAAAATTTCTGATGTTACATACTTTCTTATTTATATATTTTTTTATTTACAAAACAACAACAAAAATGGTAAAAAAGATCATATAGCAGTATAATAAATTATTCATTAAATCTGTATTTTATAAAAGTTATCACAAATTTAATTTTATGCTGTGATACAGTGTTTTTGGACTACTAGAAAAATAATTTTTTTTTTGAGAGAGAAAATACTCTGTTAGAATGAGAAAAGTAAAAATTTGTTTCCACTGGTAGGTATTAGTAGTCATGGTGTTTATCTCCTCCTCATCCATCTATTTCTCTTATTTCATATGGCCCTACAATTCTTTTTTACCAACCTAATAGCTTAACTTAATTTTCTTTTATTTTTGTACTTTTTTCTTATTTAAATATACTTTATTAAACATAATGTAACTATTTTTTAATAGCAAAAGATATTTTTAAGTGAAATAATTTTCAGAATTTATTTATATTAACGCATACCACAGTTCAGTAATTTATAAATGGTAATAACTAAACAATCATTTTTAATTTTATTTTTTTCTTTTCGGATAAAACTTATCACTTTATGTATCCTAACATAACAAAATAAAGTAATATTAAAATGTAACTAATTTGCTTCTTTTGTTGTTGGATTTTTTATGCTTTGGTACACACATTTAATATAAATTGAAGATTTTCAAATTTTGACATTGCACGATTTGTGTAAAAATAAATTTATAAATTCATGTACAAAAAATGAAATTATCAAAAGTAAGAAGTATTTAGATATTTCTGTGATGAGGTTGCAAAAGTGAAGATTGTTTTAATAGTACCATTTTTACCACATCATTACATTTATAAACGTAAAAAAAAATAATATCATGCATAAGTAAAATATTTATACATTTTCCAATTTTCTTTGTAAATAAGTATTTTTCCTTAATATTTTCTGATGCTTAGGTCAATTTTTTTAATATTAAAAAAACTTTCTATTATACTTTTTTGTTTCATTCTAGCCTGTTTCAATTTTCTAGAAATATTTCATATAATTAATATAGAATTTTTTCTGAATCACTTATCTATTTCCAGACTGCTTATTATGAAAATTTTAATCCTTGAAATTTCAGTACATCATTTTCATTTTTCTTACTATTTATTTTAAAGTGATTCTTCTGGTATATTTAATTCATTACTTTTTCACTACATTTAAATATTTTCTTTAACGAAATCTTAGTTTCAATGAAAACACAGACTGAACTGTACAACTTTAATTGTAAAAATAACAATAATAAAATTATAAGTAATATTATAAAACTGTGAAGAAAATAAATTTAGTATATTGTTATTTTCACTATTTTTGTTTTTAATATTTCTAAAACTCTTTTGAATGACTTCCAAACGTTTCTTAAAGAATGAATCTTAATCTATATATATAAAAATGTTAAGTTCGTTTGTGTACGCTTCAAAAACTCAAAATGTTCTGCACCCATTGAGCTGAAATTTTAGCACGATATATATAACCCGCATCAAGGATTGTTTTCATCTATTTTTAATAAATCTCTCTATCTATTTTTAATTTGGAAATGTAAACAAAGGAAAACCAATCAGATCAATGCAAGATGGCCGCTGTCAAACACAACGACCAAATTTCTTTGAATTATATTTAACAGCTAAAACATCTGTATTTTGTTAAAAAAAAAAAACACGATAAAAAAAATTTTTAGCACAATATATAACCCGCATCAAAGATTGTTTTCATCTATTTTTAATAAATCTATCTATCTATTTTTAATTTGTACAGTTTTTTAATAAATAAGAGGCTAATAAATCAGATGGAAATGTAAACAAAGGAAAACCAATCAGATCAATGCAAGATGGCCGCTGTGAAACACAACGACCAATCACAAAGAGCCCGTAAGGCCGTTGCCAATGTAAACAAAATCACAACTGATTAAGTAACAAATTTCTTTGAATTATATTTAACAGCTAAAACATCTGTATTTAAAAAAAAAATAAAACACCAAAACAAAAAGAAAAGCCACCAAGAAGGATGGCTTACAGTAAATAAATTAAAACACCCAACTTTCTTATAGCCCAGATAGACTTAAGACTATGCAAACAAAAAAAGTCGAAATAACCAAATACACAGAAAATAATATTCCCCTACATAATGACCAAAAAATCCTTTGTTAGGTTATTCTTTTACATATATATGACCAAACAATCGTTTTTTGGTCATTTAGCGTTCTTTCCTATGTAAAAGCAAAGAACAAAATTCACAAGTAACACTGAAACAACACAACTAAGTATTCCTTTTTTTTTGTTTTTTTCTAACCTCCGAAACCACTGTTATGCATTGCTTCAGATGATGATATGAATGATTTATAGCGTATGAAAATGCCATGCCTGACCGGGATTCCAACCGTAACCACCGGATTAAAGTCCGAGACGTTACCACTCGCGCCACGGAGGCCGGCAAACATATTCGTTAGGAGCCGAATAAAAACACGACATACCAATATGGCGTTGTGTGTCAAACCAATTTTATACGGACTATAATTACTTTTAATACGCGAAACCCTTTGCAACGATTTAACATTAACTTAAACCTCTTCAAAAATTATTCCTTTTGAACTAAGCCACATTTGACATCATTGTTTTTCTATAACACGGCTGGAATTCGTTTCGTTTAATGATAAGAAGCGTTGTCGAAGACAATAACCGAATTCTCTTCCAAAGGACATAATACACCGCTAAACTATTTCTAAATAATTCAAATTCGTGTAATTTTTTTACGAATCGCGTTTTTATCAAAATCTCACCTTTTTCTCAATTGGCCTGCGGGATTTTGTTTTCTTTGGAGACCGTAATTCATTAGCAGATTCATACTCGAGAATCACGTTGTACACTGAAGCAGCACAACTTCTACTTACGTTAGCAGTTTATTTACATCTGAAATCAACGCCGTTTGATTATTCTGTAATTTGTAAGCATTACTCTGCTTTTTTAAGCATTTAAAATGATGTGTTTTTTCGCACAACTTAAGGTCTTTTTTTCGCAGCCCACAAATCTTTATATATAAAAATGTTAAGTTCGTTTGTGTACGCTTCAAAAACTCAAAATGTTCTGCACCGATTGAGCTCAAATTTTAGTACGATATATAACCCGCATCAAAGATTGTTTGTATTTATTTATCGCATCAGTCACATACCCGCTACCGCGAGAAAACAGTTTTTTTAACCGTCATCTGTGTACCAGTGACCGCGCCATCTGCCGGAAGCGAGGGGAACACTCGCCATACTAGCTAACGACAACCGCAGTCACATGTGAAACAATACCTGTTCCCAATTACATTGTTTATTAACTACAAAAAATTGTATCCACTTGCATCTGATTCAGATTATTATACAATCTGAATTAAATATTCACTTTAATCGAGGTACTTTTGTGTGATCGTATCGTGATTGAGCTGCGCCTTTCACCAAGCTTAGAATTTATTAGAAAACGACCAACAGTGGGATAGATGTATTAATGACGCGTGCAACACTGCACATCCAAACCAAATTCGCGCATTAATCGCAATTATATTGACTGCTTGCTTCCCTTCATCTCCCTCAGAGTTATGGGAAAGATATCGATCGCATATGGCTGAGCATATATTGCATAGAGTACGCTTAGAAAATACCAATATGACCATGGAATTTACAGAAGGCATTTACAACGAAGCATTGATAAATGTTGAAAACAAGTGCTTAGCTATTGCAAATAATGTTCTTAGTCAATTCGCAATGCCAGCACCCCCCCGAGCTGCGATTGCTTCATTTGATGTGGATTTACGCCGTGAACAGAGTTACAACTTTGGTGATCTTCAGTCATATGTTCAATCAAACATTTCCAAATTAACGCGTAAACAGAAAGGCATTTATGATCGCATAATGCAAATGATAAATGACGGAGTTGGGGGGACCTTCTTCTTGGATGCGCCAGGAGGAACTGGGAAAACATTCCTCATTAGATTTATTCTAGCAACGGTTCGATCAAAAAATGACAATTATCCTGTTGCGGAATATTATTCAGCCAAAACTCTGCAACGGCACGTGACTTGCAGTTAAGAAATTGATGAATAACGTAGTGGAAGCAACGATTTTAACGGGGCCTTTCAAAGGTGTAGATGTCCTTATTCTTCGAATACTCATGATCCCGATCGATACACCATTTTAATTTAAAACATTGCAATTCCCAATTCGATTGGCATTTGCATTCACAATCAATAAAGCTGAAGGTCAATCTTTAGAATTGTGTGGTTTAGATTTAGATGCGGATTGCTTCTCACATGGGCAACTGTATGTTGCGTGTTCCCGAGTCGGCAAACCAGATAGCCTTTATATCTACGCAGACAGTGGAAAAATAAAAAATATTGTATATCCACAAGTATTGCAAAATTAAACTTCTATGAAACGTATGCTTTGTTTTGTTTCTCTTTTCTCATCCATGCAACCACAATGTGCCACAGCGAAGCGTGGCGGGTAGAGCTAGTTATAAATAAATTATGGGAGATAACAGAATTGTAACTTTTATAATATATAAAGAATTAATTTCATTTTAATAAATATGATTAATAATCATTCACTTATTTACTGCTTAGATAAATACAGTTAAATAATATGATTTCCCCCCCTCTCACTCATTCTTTTTATTGGTATGTCATACTCACACACAAATTAGCAATTCAATCTATTCTTTCTAATCATTAAAATAACACGCCCAAATCATTAAATTACATAAGTAACATATTTATAGTTCAATAAGTAATTCAATGACCGTTATTTCATGTACAAAGTTCCAACTCCATGTACAGTGAGGAAAGAATTTGTCATGAAAGAATAAAGAAAAATAAAAGCTTTTAACACAACAAAATATCTCACTTGAACCATTAAAAAATTGTTACATTAGCATTCTGAGTAAGCATAAAACTATTTATACTTTGACAATGAAGGGTTTTCTTTACACAAATGTCACTGCTATATTAAATAGACAATAGGGGAGTGTACAGCATGTTACACATAATACCAATAATAACAATAATAATTTGTTTGTTTGTATTTTTTACGCAATAGGACAGCTACCTATAGCCTTTGTATATTACAAAATAGTACATAAAAAAAAATATATATATATATATATACATTAAACATAAAATAATAATTTCAATATAAATTAAAAATACAAAATTTAATCATTAGTTCATAATAATTAGTTCATATAATCATTAATTAATAAAAATAAGAGTAATACTGGTGTTTTAATTATGTTACATAATTATATTATTATAATATATATTTGCATAAATACAAGATTACAGATAAACATGTACACATAATTAAAAATACACATAATTCAGAAAACAATTAATATAGTTTAACAATAATAACAATAGTTATAAATTCAAAAATTTACATCTTATCTCCTTCATCCAATTACATTTAATTAGAATTTCAGGTACTTATACAACACTGTCTATATAATAATCAATATATATATATATATATATATATATATAAAACACTGTCAATATATATATGTGTGCGGGTAAAAATAGACAAAAGAAATTTACATCACTGTCATACAATATTAAATGATCTTAATTATTAAAATATTTATTTATTAATAGAAAATTGTTTGAATTGATACAACTTTAAGCAGAAGAGGGTCTGTGAAGTTGTGTAGTAATCCAGTATTATAGCTTTATTCGCTTTTAATATCTATATCATACCGGAGTAAATCCTACTCAGTTCAAAAACAAAATTCTTCCTTAGTTGGAAAAAGTCTATTTTATCATATTTGTTTACAGCAGTTAAAGTGCATCTCTTTGTGGGTGAAGTAACTTGTGTAGAGTATGCAAGAGGACAAAATTTCTAATATTGCGTCCGTGTATACGTATCTGTATTTCATTTACCGTAGGATTACACCCGTGTAATGCTTTATGGAAAAACAGTAATTCAAAGTATTTTCTTCGACATACAAGAGATGGTAAATTATATAGTATCTTAAGCTGTTGTTTGCCAAGATGCTAAAGTTTAAATTTGTGAGTCAGCCACGATAGAAAGTTGTTCTGAATGGATTCGATGTTATTCAACGTATAGTCTCTTCGAAAATTCCAGGTTGAGGTGGAATATTCAAGGTGGCTTCGAACAAGTGACTTGAAGAGTAAGACACAAGTTCGAGGATCAACAAAAGGACTCGCAATCCATTTCAACAGACCAAGATTTCTCTTCGTTCGGCTCACAATCATGTCTGCGTGTTTAGAAAGGTATAGCTTGGAGGCAAGGAGTATGCCTATGTCGGTGACGGAGTTTACAGTATTAATAGGAAGAGAATTTATTGCATAATTATAGCAAGCAATGTTAGTTTTTTCGGGAGAACGGAATATGTTTTAATTTTGAGAAATTTAGCGGCATGTGATTTCTCATTGCCCATTGGTAAATATCGTTAATATTATGTTGTAACATTAGGTGATCCTGTAAGCTTTTAATCTGAAGAAATATTTTAAGGTCATCGACATACATACTCAAACCAACAGAGACGGATTCAGTAATATAATTGATAAGAAGTAGAAACAGCGACGATAAAGTGTACTAATTATAGTTTTAAGTTCTTGATTTTCGGATCTAAGTAGTTTCAATTTCTTCATAAACAAAGGAAATTTCTGTCTTCAAAACTTTAAAAATATATAATAATAATAATGCCCTGAGGTAGATAATCCCCACGACCGAAACACAACACTTACGTTCCACGTCCAGGGCGGCAACAGCTGTACTTACGTACAATACATATAGCTGGCTAACGGGGTTCCGAGTAAATTCTTCGACTGAATTTTTCGGCCACCTGCAGGATATGGACAAATAAACGATTTGGAAATGGACTCATACCATATTTAGAGCTGGCGATGTGGCGGCCAGGGTCAATGTTATTGCAGGTGTAACGGAAACCCTTCCGTTGTCCACATGCCCCTGTGATGGCAAGCATGTAGCAATGATGCCCATGTATGTTGGTGCATGGGAGCTCTGAAAGCTTCGGTGAGTAGGAGCCTGGAGTCAGTGCAGAGATTGCTCATCCGCTCTCTGCCAGGACATATGTCGGTTCCACCGGAGTACCGGATCGGACCTCCAAAGTTAGTAACCCTAAAGTGGGGGTGTATCCCGGCGGCTAGCCTTGCTATGGAAGGGATAAACGCACATGAATATTCTTGAACAATCAAACGTGGCAGAGGGTGCACGTAAACACCTTTGTTTAGAAACCGTCGATTCGCCACAAGCGAAGAGGAAAAAGAGTAAGAAGTTAGATAAAATCAAGAAAAATGCTGATAGAATCAGGAAAGACTTAAGGAAAAGTTTGTTTGGCTATAATGTACCCAAGCCGAGATTTTTAATTATTACAAAGGAGAATGGTAACTTCCAAAAGGTTAGCCCATTCTTAATCGCTAGATACCTAGCTAATTGTGCTGGTGGTCCTGTTAAAGAAATCCGGAAGACTTTTAACGGATTGCACGTCGAAACTATCAACGACAGTCAAAGCCAAAAAGTCCAGGCATTGAAGAAGATCAGTGAATTTGCGGTATCTGTACAACCGCATAGCACCCTTAACACATCCAGATGAGTTGTTGTTTGCCGTCATCTTCTAAATTGTACAGAAGAAGAAATCGTACAGGAAATGTGTAGTCAGGGAGTGATTCAGTGTCGTAGGCTAACTATGAGAAGAAATGGTGAAGTTCTTCCTTCGGCCTCGCATATTTTGACTTTCAATAGGCCTAATCTTCCTGAAAAGGTAGAAGCTGGCATACATTGGCTTGATGTACGTGCTTTCATTCCGCAGCCTATGAGATGTTTTAAGTGTCAACGATTCGGACACAGTGCAGCTAGATGAGAAGCGCAGGAAATCTCCATATGTGGAAAGAAGATACATGAGGGTGATCCATGTAAAGACCCTACTATCTGTGTTATTTGTAAAGGACACCACAACTGTCGATCAAGGAACTGCTCAGTATATAAATTGGAAAGGGCTATTCAGGAAGTTAAAACGCTTCAAAAAGTAAGTTATCCTGAAGCGAAGAAAACTGTTAGTCAACGAACACCTCGACCATCAACCACTTATGCAGAAGCAGCTGCTGCCCCTTCCTCATCAAAAATTAACGTGGAGCAGTTGCTTAATACGATTGCACCAAGTCTTGCGACAATGATAGAAAGAATCATTGATACAAAGATTGAGTCGACTGATCGGTCACAACCAATTAAACATGCGAAGGCTCATTCCCAGACTGACGTCGTTGATATAAGAAACGTACAAAGGCATAAAAAATCTAGCAAACCTGCGATCATAACGCCACCAACTGACGTAATAATTAAAAATCCTAATTTATCTGGAAAAGACAAAAAGATCACTCCATCGTCGAGTCAGAAGACTAAGGAAACTGGTACAAGGTTACAGGAAAAATCTGAATCTACCGAAATGGAGGTGGAAGTCATAATTGAGAAAGCACCAAACACAGACGATATTAAAACTGTACCTATAGAGCCTCCAAAAGCTCAGAGAACAGCTTCGGTGAGAGCGTCTATTTCAGCCGGTCCCAGCACACCGTTACAGATCGAATCCAGTTCATCAGCCGCTGAAAATGCATCGCTTGCTAGTTTAGATTCAAAAGCAACGAAGCTAACTGCACCAACGAAGCTTTCATCTTCTGATGTCAGCCGGAGAACGTCATTGGCATCAGAAAGAGAAGAAGACGATGCCATGTCCGAGGCCTCAGACACACTATCATCAGAAGTTGAGGCGTAAGAAGAATGAAAAAACGGTACAAGATGGCCGAAAGGAAAGCCTAGGCGTCAAACATAAGGATTCGAAAGTTGTATGCGATTGTGAAATTGCGAACTTTTTTTTTTTTTTTTTTTTGAAGTTAGACGGGGCTAATGACCAAACTAATCGATGCCCCTAAAAACTACAAAAAAAAAAATGTTATCATTAAATGTTTCTTAATAAAATGACTGTGCTGTAAAAGCTACAAATAACCACCACAAAAATCTTGCATTACAGTAGAAATATACCTTCAATCCTCTTCAAAGTACTTCTCGGTTTGTCAACTGTTAATAGGAACTAAATTTTGATCAATTCAATGCTATTATTGGCTGTTATAAAAAATCTTTGCATTATTAGATAAGTGTATTCAATAAAATTAATGAATTATGTAAGCAATTCATTTCCCTTTGAAATAATATAAACTGTAGGATTTGAAACTAAGCATGACACTTACCTTTAAATTATTGTGTACTTAAAATACCACAGGTTTGGCCTAGTGAACTCATCATCACAAATCAGCTGATTTCAAAGTCGAGAGTTGTAAGTTCAGTTCCTAGTAAAGACAGTTACTTTTATACCCCATTTTAATACATCACAGATACCGGTGTTCTTTGGTGGTTGGGTTTCAATTAACTACATATCTCAGAAATGGTTGACCTGACACTTATACATATCCCTCATACATACCCTCATACATATCATCCTCACTCATTCTGTGAAGTAATACCTTACAATGGTTCTGGAGGCTATAACAGAAAAATAGAATTAAAAAATTTTTAATTTTTAAGAAATCATATTTCAAAGTGAAAAAAAAATCGACACAATTTTCATTCATTTTTGAGTAAGCAATACACTATTATATTATTTTTATTATAAAATTTATTATAAAAGAGAAAAATTATTATAAGTTACGACTAATAAAATAAAATAAAAAAAACATTTTTTTGCACTATTTTGAGAGTATAAAATTTATTCTTTTCAGTACGAGTAGAGTTAAACGATTTAAAATTTTTGATTCATTAATCAAACATTTTTCTTAATTTTCATTGGACTTAATTTTAGTCATAATTAAAATAATACACCAATGTTATGCCCAATCATTCTTGAAAATAATATACCGGGTAGCGGAAAAGTAACTTACATCCCCTCAAAATTTTTTTTAATAACTTTTATGATCAAAATTTAAAAAAAAAATTAATTCAGTTTAAAAAAGATTGTCCTGACTTAGAAACCTGGTTTTTAATTAAGTTTAAACGTACGATTAAGTTTTTTTAATTATGACTTGTTTAATAATTTTACCTTTTTTATTTTTTGGCCTTTGTAATTTAAACTTTTTTATAAAAAACACATAAAACTTTACCCAAAAAATAACACTTATGCAGTTAAACTTCAACATCTGTTAGCTACTTATCCAAACTCAACAATTAATATAAATTTTGAAAAATGGAACTGGATTGTTACAAGCTACAATTATTGTTAATAACTATATAATTATTGATCAACTGTTGACATCGCTAATTTATGAAAAAAAAATTACTTTCTTGTAAAATTCTTATGAAATAAAAATTTAATGTTAAAGAATACGTAAATTAATTATTATTTAATTACTTTTAAATTCAAGATTGTAAGTTTAATTAAAAAAGTGTTTGAAAAATTGTAATAATTATTTTTTTTTCAATTTTTAATTATGTAATGATATCTATGATCACCATTTTGGTTTAAATATTCAGAATTTAATTTTTTGATGCCATTTTGCTGGTCTCGCAAAGATCTTTAAAACAACATATTCATAAGTTTTACCATTTGATAGTCTGAGCCGCCCTTGCCACCCGTTATGAAAGACCGTTACCCCCATTCTAAACTGGGGGTTACTGAGTTAGCCTCTCTTATCAGAGAAGATTTCCAGAGAGGAAATTAGAATACCTCAACTATAAAAAAATATAAAGGGGAGCATACGCCCATAGTTCTAACTATATGAAATAAACACATTGTTGGCCACCATTTTGGATTGGGCATTCGGAGGTTAGTTTTAATTGTATCATTTCTCTCGTCTTATTGAGCTCTTTAAAATGCTATATTAAATGACCAAGGGTCCCATTTGAAATTTTTGTATTGCCTCCCACCACCAATTTATTTTATTACAATTATATTTTATTTATTTTACATATATATGGGGGTGTGTGTGTGTGTATCCATCACACAAGTGTTTTATTATTCTTTTAGTTTTATGTTATTTTTATTTTTTATGTGATGAATTAATTCACAACAGAAGCTTTGAAGTTTGTATATTGGAACACGGAAATGGAATTTTTTAGTGTTTAAAAATATCATGCCTAACTGGGATTCGAAACCGGAACCCCTGAATGAATGCCAAAATTGGCATTTACTTTTGATCTGTACCTAGAATAAGTTCTTAAAAGAAACATCGATTTTTCTAAAAACCCTAAAATAATTTAGATTCATGTTTTTGTGAGTATATTGAAAAATTGGTCTACTTACTTTGGTAAGGAGTTTGGTCTTGATGGATTTCTAACGGTTGACTTTATTCTGGGAACGTTTATATATTTCTGACTGTTGACCAGCAATATTTAACGTTCACGGACGATTTTTTTTTAGGTCAGTAGAAGTCATTACAAAAAATCTATTGGAGGACTACTTTGTAAGCTACATTTGGGATTTTTCTTTCATGTCCGTGAATGGTCAAAAATTTAGGTGAGCTCACTCTGAAACAGGCCACGTAAAACTGTTCGTGAGAGAAGCTATCTTCTTGGGTCAATTCCCACCACCTTCAAAATCTGCTTCTGTAATCTGTTGATAGCCGTAACAAAATACAGATTTAGGGAATTCTTTTTCTACTTGTACTTTTACAAACTAATAGTGGAGAAAGTGTACCGAAGTCATTTTCTGTAATAATAATTCATTAGACATTGATGAGAGTTAGAATTTTCATTCAAAATTTTGGTCCACTCCGTTACTATTCAAATTGGATATTTGAAAAATGATGAAACATGAGCCCTTTTCTTATAAAAATGTCTAAATACCAATTTTAACAACTGAAACACCTTACCTTTGGTTCTTGAGATTTTATCAATTTCATCAAAATTTTTATGAAAAATGTTTTCTCCATTTGCCCCTTCCAAACTGGATTTTTTAAAATGATGTAACAAATGGCAATTTGTTTTTTAAAGAACAGTCTAAATTTAAATTTTCATAACTGTAATATTTCTGAATCCTGTAAAATTAATTTTTTATAATATTAGTTTGCATCCCTTTCTACCTCCTTATAGACAAAGTTTTCCAAAATTCTTTCTTATTGGATGCCTGCGTTATAAAAGCACCTTCCAAAATTCATCTACCTACATTTTACCTGGTTTAAGCTGTCCGTTGATGAATCAGTCATGAATAGACTCATTACTATTTTGATGGTTGACAACCAAATCAAGAAACACACATCAAGAGCAATATTCATTTTGATCATTAATTCGATGTAGTTGGTAGACCCCAGGAATAGCTGAGAAATATAAGTGAAGCGGTTGTATGTCATCACAGCAGCTGCGGAAGTAATCTTTCGTTAGTTTTCTTTTATTTTCATCAGAAAATTTAATAATATTCTTATGACCTACTTTCGAACGAAGCATAGTCATAGATGAAGAATCCTGCACTTATATTTTAATAAAACAATAAAGTACCTGATACTAATAATTTTACATTGTAATAATAAATTTTTATTTCATTTCGACCAGTTACTTTACAATATACAACAGAATATATATCTAAATATGAAATTACGTAAAATTAATACATTATATATATTTTAATAATAAAATTAAATTATTATTTTGAGAAATTAAAAAAAGAGTAATAATTTTCTTTACAAACAAAAAAAAATCAGGAAACTCTTAGACATTTCTGCATTGAATTAATCAATCAATCAGATAATTAATATCGAAAAATTTATTTGTATTATATACTAAAAAAACTAATGTGTATTAACCATAGTAATGCGGCTGAAGTAATTTTATCAAAATAAAATTATTATGTTTTTAGAAAGTTGGTTTACCACAAAGAAGAGTTTAATTTTTTTAATTCTAAGTAATGTTTTTTATACTTGAGAAGATTCTTAATCATAGCAGAACTAAATAAAAAAGAGGTAACCGTCATTACGGATGTTTTGTTAATTATTTCCTTGTCATAAGTATATTATTGGATATAACTCGTGACTTATGTAAATAAAATTTTAAATTACAACCACTAAGTTCCGAATATCAAAATTAATCATCTAGGTAAACTATTGTCATACTAGTACATGACAATATCGAGGTATTATTAGTTCTTCCAGCAAATAAAACAGTTCTTCTCAATCTCAACAATGAAAATTTCTGTAGCTTTTTATTCGGGTTTCAAAAAATAATTCAATATTCTTTAAAATCAAATTTATTGATATATTAATAAGAGAAAAGGATTAAAAAGAAGAAAAAATACGCACATTTCTGAATTAAAAAATTCTGTATTGGAAATTTAAAAATAAATATTACATAAAATTGGTCTTAGGATTAGGGAATCGCTGTTCCCTAACCCATATTAATTTTTAATTCACAGAATCATATTAGAAACAATAATTTCATAGTAAATAAAAATTGTTAAAGAATGGAAAATCAAAAAATCTAAAATTATTTAAAGAAACAAATTTGTCGTCTTTAGAAATGATTCAATTTTTTTTTTCATTTTATTTTTTTTTCTGTTGTAAAACAATATTTCTCACTAAATTACAAACTAAAAAAATCAAAAAAAAAAAAAAAAATGGAATTGAGAATACATAAAAATGATTTTAGAAAAATAATAAATCCGAAAAGATACTAAATTAGAAAGATAAATTAATAAATTTAAAACAAAAGAAAAATAAATGCTTTTCAGAATAAAAAAAAAAATTAAATTATAATAATACGTTATTTTAACATCATTATGAATATTTTTTTAACAGTTAAATATATACTTATTTTAATCGTTTGTGTTTAGTTTAAATATAAACATATTAAAAAATTAAAAAAAAAATTTATTACGATCATTACAATAAATTATTTATCCTTTTCTTTTCACTGCAAACATTATTAGCTGTTTAAAAATAAATTAATAATAAATAACTAACTGTTAAACCATAAATAATGTTTGAAAAAAGTAAAGTAAAAAAACACTTTAAAATTTAGGTTAAATATAAAAAAATAACTAAAATGTTTTTAATAAATATTATTATGCAACATGAAGTATTTTTTTCTGATAATTAATTCGATTTCGATAACTTTGACAGTGAATGACAAAATTTATTTTCTGCTGAAGCTCGTTCTACCGCAATACTTAAGTAACGTTCAACACGATGCTTAGTTTTAGTTTCAAGCTGTTGTAAAGCTAATTCAGTAGCTTTTTTATCAAATATATAATGTAATAACCAAAATCCTTTTGTATAAATATTTTCTGGTTTTAAATTAAATTTATAAACATCAAAATTTAAAACTTTTAAAAAGCAATAATTATTACTTAAAAAAATTTCAAATGTTACTAACATTTCATTATCTGGCACGTTAGCAATTAGTTTCAATTTCGGTCCAAAACCTATAAACTTAGGTGTATATTTTTTATAAATACATTCTAAATATTGTATTTTAATAGGTACCGATATTGAGCTCACATTTACGTTTTCTGGATTTATGCGTTTTACATCACCTTTTCTGATAAGAGTGCTTAAATTATTACAAGAACCATCTTGCGCCCTTATCTCTCTGTATAACTGTACACCAAAAATTAGTTTATATTCCTCTAGCAACATACCGTCAACGGGTACAACATCTAAACCATCCTCTACTAATATTTGTGCACTTTTAGTTAGTAAATCATCCATAACTTTATTGATTTCCACAGTAGACTCACCACAATATCCATAATAAAAAAATAAATTGAAAAATAATATAATAGCAGAAAAATATTTTGAATAGAACATTTTTATTTTTATTTATCACGCACATGAATTATTGAAACTGATCTAAGAATCAGTTTATCTAATCTAACTAAATCATTTTTTATTTATCAGTTTAATCAAAATTATTTGCATTTCCTTTTAAGCAGAAATATATTAATGTTACAGTTAACAACATTATTAATAATAATAAAAAAAATTCTTATCATGGATTATTTCACTGATAATATATTACACGTGCACAGACACACACACACACACATACACAAATAATTTATTACAGAACAGCCATATATTAATTGAATAAGTACAAAAATTTCACCACATGGAACCATTTTTTACAGTAAAAATAATTTCTAATGGTATTGAAAATTCTCATTTTTATAATTTCTTTTTTTTATTTGAATACCAACAAGCGTTTTTTAATAAATTTGAAAGATTTCAAATTTTTTCTTTGTTGACAATCCATATATTTCAGCAAGTCTCTTTGACTTCCTATCGGTACCACATACTATGTCTTTCATAATCTTTTCACTATATTTGACCTCAGTCTTCCTCTTGATCTTTTTTCTTTTACTATACCTTCTAATATCATTTTAGTCAACCCATCATTCCCTGCTTTGTTTTAACTTGATCAAGAGTCATGATTTATCAGTGCTAACGATCGATAATACCTCTTCATTTATTACTTTGTCTACCCATCGAATGTTTTCATTCTGTGGTCGAAAAAGTCTTAAATCTCATTTCTTCTATCACTTCAAGAGTCCATGTCATGCTTTCATACAAAAATACATTCCACACAAACGTTTTTAACCGTTTTTTTCTTCAGTTTATCATTACGTTTATTTTAAATAGATTTACAATATGAAATAATCAATCATAATATATAACTAATTACACTCCTGTATTGTTTAAAGTTTAATAATCCATAGCTTGAATCTTGTGAACCCCTAATCCTACAAACTGTTATGTCTGCTAGAACGCTGGGCAAGTTGATCCGTCTGAGGCTTCCCGCAGCGGTCGAGAGCGCAGGAGGGAAAGGCAGATCTACGTTACGGTTTTAGGAAAGGTAGATCTACGTTAGATGCAATGGCCAAAGTTTGTACTACTGCTAGAGAAGCCATGCAAACCAAACGAGCAGATCATAAGACCAAATACTGTGCCCTCGTCACAGTAGACGTCAAGAATGCCTTTAATAGTGCAAGAGGAAGGAGGATAATGCAGACGGTACAGGATTTTGATATTCCCTCCTACCTGAAAGAGATGGCGGACAACGGTATAAGGACTCATAGGAGCCCTATCCAGAAGCGTCCAGCAGCGGTTTCATGCTGAGATCCACTGAGTGGAATCTCATGTACGACGGGGTATTAAGGATTTCCCAACCTGAAGGTGTTACCCTTGTAGGATTCGCCGATCGCCTAGCCATGCTGGTGGTCTCAGAGAAGCTGGGAGAACTGGTAAAACTTATTGATAATGCCGCAGGGTAAAACTCTGGATGGAAAAGGCCGGCCTCCATGTAGTACCACAAAAGACGAAGCAAGTCGTTGTCACGGCTAAAAAGAAAAGAGAGAACATAGCCGTACTGCTCTCTGGTCGGAGAATTCAGGATAATCCTCCAAAAAAATTTGGCATATGGATAAACACTTACAAATAAACGAAATGAAGATCAACTCCGACTTAGGGAGAGTATTGTCCGACAATATAATGAGTAAGGAACTAAAATACAAGAATTTTTTGCAATTTATTAAAAATCGGGCATGTATGGCTAAGTGTATATGTTGTTCTTGTGAGGGTCTATTTTTCAGTCACTCTGTAGTTAACTTTAATGTAGATAAAATTAAACAGAAATTAAACTAGAAAATCTAAAATAATACGATTCTAAATTATATTTTTCAATTAATATTAAATAATCCGATATTTCACCAAATCTATTACATACACACTTATGTAATAGTGCCTCTTAAATTAGATGAATACACTTTTTAAAAGTACATAAAATTTTATTTCACTATTTACTTCTGATTTTTTTCATATTTTTTTTTTTTTTATTGTTTTGATTGACTTATTAATAATTTAAAAATTTTTACAATCACAGGTTAATAATTATTAATAAATCAGTATATTAGAATTAAAAAAAAAAAAATGTTAAAAGAAAGGAGAATAAGTCTGATTCGAACCGATGTACCTTCCAAATATTTTATTAATTAAAATTTAATTTTTCTATAACTCTGGAACCAATGAAAATAAGTATCACTTACATTGTTGAAAAACTCTCAATGAAGACGTATTACCGCAGTTATGAAAAAGTCCAAATTTCAATTTTTTTTTAATTTTTGGCTGTTTTGGACACTTTTGGTTCAGTCGATTACAATCAAAATGGGAGGTGCACAACTAGATGTTACAACAGTTCTAAATCCAAAATTTCAGCATACGTCTTCCTTTTTCTTGTTTAGCCTCTGGGAATTACCGTCAGGTATTACTTCAGAGGATGATATGTATGAGTGTAAATGAAGTGTAGTCTTCTACAGCCTCAGGTCGACCATTTCTGAGATATGCGGTTAATTGAAACCTAACCACCAAAGAACACTGGTATCCACGATCTAGTATTCAAATCCGTATAGAATAAACTGACTTTACTAGGATTTGAACGCTGGAATTCTCGACTTCCAAATCAGCTGATTTGGGAAGATGAGTTCATCACTAGACAAACTCGGTGGGGAGATCTTACGGCTAATCATTTTCGAGTTATGAGAGACACATACGTACATACACACATAATACATAAGTACGTACAGAAGTCATTTTAGTCAAAAAGGATATTTCCGTTTAAATCTGTAAATTGAGATTTTTTGCGATCACATACTTCCTTTACTTCGTACATACAAAGGAAGTACATAAGTACATAAGGAAGTAAAAAGACGAAAGACGCATTTTTGAAAGTTTTTTCGAAAATATTTCGAGAAAAATATTGGATTTATTAGCAAACTTTAGAGAAAAACATTTGATTGTTATCAAATTTCCTTTGAATTAGCATTAGATGGAAATCGAAAATTGTATTGTCGTACGAAATGCAAAAATGCATAATGTTATTATTCAGTAAATTTGTGTTTGGAAGAACGTAACTCATGGTTACGATCAATACCAGCAAAACAACTAGAGCGAATTAATTCACCATAAAAAAAATCTCCATAATTATATAACTACGTAATAAATGAGTAAAATTATAATGAAAAACTGCCAAACATTATAAGAACTATTTCAGAGTTTTAGTTATTCTGCATCATAATACATTTCATTTCTTTAGAGAAATATTATTTGCAAAATAAAATTAATGCCAAAAAACAACAGTCTCTTATTTGTTTCTTCTTCAAATAGACATGATTAAAGATTTTTATTAATACAGAAATCATTAAAAATCAGTCCTGTTGAACACAAAACATAATTTTTTTGGTTATACTCATTATTGGTTATATTCGTCCCTCCAAACACACATTAATATCAACAGTATTGTAAAATATAGATATTGCATTATATACCTGTTTTATTGTGTACTATATCAAAAAATTTAAAAAAAATTAAAATTGTTGAACTTTTATTAACATCGAAAAAATTTAACCATCTTCCATACACTGTATAAACTATTGTATTTATCATATATAGAATATCGTTATTTAATATTATTAAATGAATTAATGAAAGTGTTTTTAAATGATAACACCTAGTTACCTGATTTATTTAATAGTGATTATTATTATTTCATTTTATAAATTATATTATAAATTTAAAATAAAACTTAAAAAGCCAAATAAAAAAAACCCGGTAAATTAATATGAAACATCATAAAACAAAGTGAAAAAATTAAAAAAAACATTAATAAATGAAATAAGTATATGATTTTTTTAAAAATAAAATGTTATTATATAAAAAGCAAAAAGTCAAAAGTATCTGATAATTTTTTACATAATAAATCATTTACAGTTCTTTCCATAGCAATATTTAAGAACCTTTCAAGACGATTCCTCATTTTACTTTCAAGATGCTTCATAATTAACTGAGTAGCTTCATTATCAAATAAGTAATGAAGAAACCACCAACCTTCAGTGTAAATATTTTCAGGTTTTAGATTTAAATTATAAACTAGATAATCTAATACTCTAATAAAACAATCATTTTTTATTACATGTATTTGAAATACTAATGCGAATTCATTATCCGGCATTTTAGTAATTAATGCTAATGTTGGTCCAATACCAATAAACATAGGTTTATATTTTTCATAAATACACTCCAAACCGTTTATTTTTATAGGTACTAGTAGAGTTTTGACATGAGAATCTTCGCCAGGATAAAACAAAATTTTTACATCATCACTTCTTACAATACCTGTTAGATTTTTACATTTACCACATTGCGCTGTATATGCTCTACACGAGAAATTTAAACCAAAAATTTGTGAATATTCTTGTTTTGTTAAATCTTCTATCGGTACTATATCAATACCATCTTTAACTACATTTTTCACAGATAGATCTATTAGATTATCAACAATTTCGTTCATTGTATGAGTATAATCAAAATAATCATTACATTTAGAAAGTAAAATAAAAGAAAACATGACATATGAAAAATATTGTAAATAGAAAATCATTTTAACACAATAGTAGAAAGAAACTGATTTATCTGTCTTAATAATCTATACTAGTAGCCTATATTTATCAATATATTGATGATAATTTGCATTTTCTAAAAAAAAAAACAAGAAAGAAAGATATATATATAAATCTTATCATGAAATTATTTTATTGGTAATTTATAAATAAACCAACACAAATATTTTTATTGTTTGATCTCACAACACACCCTCATAGCACTCCTCTGAAACATACACAGACACACACACATACATATACATTTATAAGAAAAATCTGTATACATATTTATCTTAAAGTGTAAGAGCATACTAAGAAAGGATTTTTTGAAATGCCTAGTGTAAAGGGTTGAATGGAGTCTCAATGAAATTTACTATTTTCTTTTTTCCTTTATAATTTCTTTGTAAAAAATGACAATATCAATTCGTTTTTTGGTGTGATAATCTTCATGTGAATATTTCAAAACTTTTTAAATATTTTTTTTAATTTTTCGAAATTTGACCTGAAAAGGGATAAAAAAAAGTAAAAAGATTTTTAAGACAATGATCGCAAATTTTTCCCGTTTTCGATTGTACTAAACGAGATATTCAGTAGATTTAAGATTGCAAATATTCTTCAGATAAATATCTAAAAACTATTTTCGGGTTTTTCTGAATTTTATTTTTTAAGGGTGCAACGGTGTTTGGCACGGCGGCTCAACCAATATAGCTACTACCACAATTACTGTTAACGCGACTCGCTACACCTGCCTTTAGTTGGATGTTTCATCATGAATTTAAATTTAAAAAAAAAATAAAATAATAATAAACTACTTGTGAAGTGTTTCACGTATCTTCTGAAGCTGTTTTCTTCTTCAGAAATTTTCATTTGTTTTGAAGAAGTTAAAAGTTACTTCCTTTTTAATTTTGTGTCTTTCATTCTATATTTTATATTACTTTGGTTTTTGTATTTTTATTATTAAAACAAATTACGTAAGTATTCTTTAAACCGTCTCTGTGAAGTAACGAAATACCGAAAATACAAAAAAAAAACCAAAAGGAAAAGAATAGTGCCTTTTTTTAAAGAAAAGGATATTGGAAATTACATTGGTCGACAACATTCAAAATCAAGAAGCAGGTATTAAGATGATTACAACAGGAAAGAAATTTGTAGCAGAATCTTGAAACAGAAGTATATGAAACAGAACACTATAACATGTAAAAGGTATTAAATAATAAGTATAGAACAGAAAGGTATAAAGAATAGTATCAAATTAGTCAACTAATCGATGAATCAAAAAGGAAAAAATTATTTAAATCTTCCAAAATTTTAAAATGTTAATAAAAGCAACTGTCAGTAAAAAAAGTTCTTTTTTGGAAGGGCTGAAGAAATCGAGGTCCAAATTATTTTTTTCAGATCCCTAATACTGTATGAGAAAGGATAATCAAACCTGCTAGGAATGATTGAGTTTTACAAATTCTTAAAAAAAAGAACAATTTTTTCTTAATAATTACAATATATAAATATTTTAAAAAGGATAAATATTCTAGCGTGGCATGGAATCCTGAATCTCTTAGACACGTTTTTCTTGATTTGAATCTTTTTTTATATAAAATCCAACTCAAGTATCACAATATTTCATGTTGCATTAAATAAAAACACGCAGGTCTTTTAACAGAATGTTTAAAGAAACTGTAAAAATATCATGATATTTCACTTATTGTCAATTGAGAAGGGATAAATTTACGAAACAACATGATTTACATCTGTTCATTAAGAGGTGTTCTTTTGACCTTGTCAGGTCAATTTTTTTTTATATTTTCTGAAAGTAATATACTTTCAAAAATATCTTGATACATTTTTATGTTGAAATTCCTAATTTTTTTGACTGGTTACGAGTTAAATCAGTAGAGAATCAGGTAAAATTTTGGAGAGTGACCTGCAGTCTCAAGTTTCTTTCCTCTGTTATTCCGGTTTGTAGCTGTTCTATTTTTTAAAAGTATTTTTCTTTTATGAATATATACGAGAATGTAGTAAAGGTATTACCATGGTTTGAGACATAATTTCGAAGTTTTTATTTTTAGTACGTTTCAAAACGTTAGAAGCGAAGAGCACTTGTTAGAGTATTTATTTATTTTCAATGTTAAGGAGGATATTTAATCATTTTTTATAGTGGAAAAGGAGAAATAAGTAATTCAGGTCCGGCAGATAAAAATAAAAAACAAACATAATTTTACGGAAATCGACATACGAAAGAAGTAAAATTGTCGTATTCGGATACTTTGACAAAAAAATGTAATAGATTTCGAGGTCGATATTGACAACATGCATTGGTTTTTTTGAAGTTATACTTCTTTTGGCGCGTTAGGAGAAACTGATCAGAGTGTATTTTCAGCAAGTTACGGAAGTTGCGCGCGCCGATGTAACACACCATGAAGTTAGTTTTTAGTGAGATTTTATCTTTTTTATTATGATTATTATTTTCTTTTCGCTCTGAAGTTATCCGAGTTATCCAATTGTACTATTTGTAAGGGGTTGCTCATTTATAAATAAGGTAATTTATTTTATTATTATATCTTGAGTTAATTTATAAATTTACAAAATTAATTTTAATAAATATAATTGAAGGAAAATAAATATTGTGGATATTGAATTAGAAAATGTAAATAATGAAAGAAGCATATTCAAATTTGTTTTTTGTTTTTTTAATTGAATCGTTGGATTTAATATTACTTTTGCAAAATTTATATATATTATATTATTTTTAACTGCCTTCAATAAAAGATTCTATGATAATCCTCGTGCCTATTCAATCGTCATCCGAAGAAGTAATGGAACTAAACTAATCGAAATATATTCGATGAACTTTGTTTTATATGACAACGAATACTTCAATACTTTTTAAACTGTAAAAATAAATATTATTTAATTTAAGTGTTATTTATTCAAACCCACCGGGTTGGTGTAGTGGTAAACACGTCTACCCAAAATCAGCTTATTTGGAAGTTGAGAGTTCCAACGTTCAAGTCCTAGAAAGTCAGTTACTTTTACATGGATTTGAATACTAGATCGTAGATACCGATGTTCTTTGGTGGTTGGGTTTCAATTAACCACACATCTCTGGAATGGTCGAACTGAGACTGTACAAGACTACAGTTCATTTACACTAATACATATCATCCTCTGAAGTATTATCTGAACGGTAGTTACCGGAGGCTAAAACAGAAAAAAAAGTGTTTTTATTAATAAAAAATTATTTTTTTTAATTCACGCCACAGAAATATAACTTCTTACATGCGTACATAAGTACACACACGCTTTTTTTTCCTGAGTGCAGAACAAAGTGTCGTTATCACTCCCGGACACGATATTTATATTTTAAATAAATATATTTTAAAAATTAACATTGTTATAAACTGCTGAAACATATTACAGAAAATTCAAATAACTGATTGTAAACAGATGGTTCTTAGAAATCGTAGAACATAACATAAGATAACATTATTTCATTATTCCCTAGCATATTTCGCATGGTATCGGATAATATAATTCATGTTTGTTTTAATTAAAGACATTACTAAAATGTAAATGAAATGTGTTCATTACTAAAATGAAATGTGACAGTAAGATGAATTTTTATGCAAAAGTAGAAAAAGTTTTGGATTCAAAAACAATGTTATTTATGATCGTGAAGTAATGAACATCACTCGCGTTCTTCTTGAAATCGC